>NC_068982.1:19433313-19441073 GCF_001194135.2 Octopus bimaculoides
TGCACTACTGGGTAGCGCACACATTCTACGCAAAACACTTTCAATACAGTAAACATAAGAGCACCACAGCAAACCACAGCACATACCCAAGGCGCACAGAGCTGCGCTCGGTAGTGAAGTGAAAGCACGCTATAAAAATAAAACTACTGAATAATAATAATAATAATAATAATAATAATAATAATAATAATAATAATAACAACAATAAGGATAATGATGATGATGATTCTTTTAGTTTTTTGTTTGGTAGGTGATGAGTGTACAGCCAGACATGGAACAGCTGTTGTTTCCACTTCGTACCTCTACTTCTGGTTTTCTCTCTGAAACGTCGGTATGATATCCCTTCGTCATATCTCATTTGATAGCCTTCGAAGTTCATTACGACCTGCTTTGGTATGCAGGTCTTATATAACCACATGTCATATCTTATCACATTAATACTAACCTCGCGTGTCATCCCTGTTATATTGTGTCCATTCATGTATTGTAAGATAAGCATATAAGCGTGAGTACGGAACATTATTTTTCTCTGCTTTCATAATAATTCAGCAATTCTAACGTCCAGATTCACACTAATAAATCCCCTGTTTCTATTAAGACACCTATCAGTTAGGGTTTCATAAACGCTTTTTGTGAGGGCTTATAAAAACTCAGTCCAAATTTAGAGGAATATTACATTTTCCCTTGCCTGTCTTTGTATTCCTCAGGCAAGATGGTACACGAGCACGGCCGACTCCACGACAAGCAGTACCATGGCCACGAGTACAGCTACGAACACGGCCAGTTTTCTACGCTCTCTCTTTCATAGTTCTTGAAAACATCTTGGAGTTCGATGGTCAGTGTGAGCGTAGTTATCCCACAGACGGTGATGCCTACTCGTCCAGACGGAGGGTGAAGAAGCTGGGTATTGAAATCAATACAGCACAGTCAGAGCTAATAATGCCCATGTTGACAATGCCCTTACCCATCAATGGTTGATGGCTTCTGGCTTAAATTCAGAAATAGAAGCAGCCCAAGACCAATGCCTACCTACAGGAAACTACCAGGCCAACATATTAAAGCACAGCAACTTCCCAACATGTGCTTGACAACAACAAAATGAAACCTTTGATCATCTTGTCTCCAGGTGTAGTCTTCTTGCGCCTACAGAGTATCTCAATAGGCATGATACAGCATGATAGATCTTCACAATGTAATCACAGGGGGATTTGCAAAAACCTGGACCAGTCCCATGATAAAAATTGGTGGGAACAAAAACAACCCCCAGTACTTGAAAAGGATCACATCTCACTCCTCTGGAACTTCACTATTCAAACTGACAGAAAGATAGATGCAAATAGGCCAGGCATTGTATTGAAAGACTTCAGACAAAAATCAGGCCTTCTCATTGATATGACTGTCCCAATCGATATAAACATATCTGTTAAGACTGACCAAAAACTGAGCGAGTATAAAGATTTTGAAATAGAAATTGGCAAAATGTGAAACCTGGCAAAATGAGGACTAAAACAATACCTGTTGTCATAGGTGCCCTAGGAATGATAGCAAAATGGGCTGATTCCTACCTACCTCAGATAGCAGGAAACCCCAAAAATGGCAGAAATTCAAAAGATAGTGGTCATGGGTACTGCCAATATCCTACGTAAGATAATTTTCATGTTTTCTTAAACATTCTCTAGAACAATACTTTGTGTAGAACCAAATATATGACACCCTAGGTATAACACCAAAATGAAGGTCTAACTTGTCTCTTGAGGTCTTTGGATGAGACTTGGAACCAACTTGTACAAATGCAAAGCAGAAGCCAAACATAAATTAATAATAATAATAATAATAATGATGATAAATGATGATGATGATGATAATGTTTTTTTTAGTTTTAATGTTGATGTCAGTCATGATGATGATTTTAATAATTTTAATATTGATGTTAATAATGATGATATCGATGATGATAATAATATTCTTTTCAATCTTTTTTCAGCTACCAATGAAAAACTGCTGTGTGAGTATAAAGCTTATCTATCATATTGTATGACTGGCATCATTTATAAATTATGAAATTACGTTTAAGAGAAGAGATAGAGTTCACCAGATTATTGATTTTTTTGAAATATTGAACAATAGAGCACAAGATCATCACATTTACTATACTGAATTTAGAATATTGATAGAAATAAGAACAATCAATTTAGCTAATTTATAGTATCAAATCATTTCTCTTTTTTATACTTTTCATTAACGATATTATCCAACTTATATAACTAAATAATGTCTATGTGCTGTGTTGTCAATAGCACTACGTTTCGGTCTATTAACATTGTCTATTATCAGTTCTGAATAGCTGTTTTCAAATCATGTTATTGACATATTTCGTTATATATATAATTCTTCAAATCGTTCAAATAGTTTGAAGAATAGAAGAAAAAACAAACGATTCTTTCTCGACTCCACCCTACTGATTTGAAAAATAAAAGAACACGTAGTCCCAGATATACGAAAGAAGATGTGGTTGTCATTTTGTGACGTTGCATTTGTTCAGAGAAGTTAAAGCTCTTCTGGACTGAACAACCGTAACTACATTATCATAGTGTTTGTTATTTGGAAATTTCAGTTATGAATTATTTATATTTTATCTTTTAATTGTTTCAGCCATTAGACTGCGGCCATGATGGGGCATCGTCTTGAAGAATATATAATCGAATGTATCGACCCCGGTACTTTATTTTTAGGTCTAGTACTTATACTATCGATCTCTTTTGCCGAAGCGTTAAGTTACGGGGAACATAAACACACCATCACCGGTTGTCAAGCGGTTGACGTAAGGAGTACAAGCACAGACAGACAGACAGACACACACACACACACACACTTACGCGCACACACACACACACACACACACACACACACATATATATATATATGTGACGGGCTTTTTTCAGTGTCCGTTTACCAAATCCATTCACAAGACTTTGGTGGGCCCGAGTCTATATTAGAAGACACTTGCCCAAAGTGCCACGCAGTGAGACTGAACCTGTAACCATGTGGTTGGAAAGCAAGATTCTTACCACGCAGCCAAGCTGCGTCTATGAGGATAGATAATTCATCTTTTCCTGCAAATGCTAGAGTAGTGTCTTTCAACTGCTTGCACTAAAATGCCTCTTGTTGAAATTGTAAAGTCACAAATAGCCTACCCTCGTTGCATTAGATTTATACTGTGTTATAGACGTGAAATATGTGTGTTATTTTCATTTATCTTCTCCCCACCAGACTTCTGTAACTAGCCAAAACGTGTGTTACACGCTGTTTAAGAAACACTTTTCTAAACCAAATATATGTATACAATATGTATCTAGAAGACGATCGGAGTTTGATAGGTATGAGGAGTTGAGTTGGAAGACGAATGTAAAATGAATAAATAAATAAATAAATAAATAAATAAATAAAAGGTGGTTCATATTCAAATTACTTTCTAAACAGTAGACCATGCACATATGTTTTATATTTAAGAATAAACAGGAAATGTGAAATTGTATCGTTCCTGTTCTTATATTTTTTTTCAAGCGTATATAATAAGCGTAAATAGCTGAAGTTAATTCTCTTCAACGCGGAATGTAAAATACGTAGCAGACGTGACTTCCCGCTCGCTATAAGTACTGCACGTGCAACATTTTGTTTACCGTTGTTATTCTTGTTTACAACGTTGTAAATCTTGAGCGAGACGAAAACAGATCCAAAGAAAAAAACATCTCCCATTTTACTCTTATATGTTATAACCAGGCCTATACTATCGAATATTGTCTTTTATCGGTTTTAAATGATTTGTTGTGATATGAATGAAATTTAATAGCTATTTCTAATAGGCTTGTAGTATTTTTTCATGAAGGATATTAGTGGTGGTGATATGACTTTTAATATTTTTTATCAAGTGGGTTCTAATCGTTTTAGATAACGTCAATATCGTAATCGCAATATTACCATCGATTTTAACCTAATTCAACCATTTCACAAGCAACGATGCTCCGCTTTACAAAGACCTCTGTAAGCTTATACTATACAGTATGACGCGTATGAAATGCTTAAATCTGTACCTGAATAATTCAGCTGCACCAATGATTTTCTATGTGAACGAAAATCTACGAATAGAAATCAATCTTCTTTTATCATTTATTTGTTTTAGTCTGTGGACTGCGGCCCTGCTTGAGAAACTTCCTTGAAAGCTTCTGAACGAAAGTATCGCCTCCAATACTTACATTTTAAAGCCTGGCCCTTATTCTGTTGGTCTTTTTCCCAACCAGATAAGGTACGGGTACATACAGAAAAAGAAACAACATTAGTTCTCAAGCTCTGGTGGGCGACAAACACGAACTCACCCATATAGATATTTACGTATATAAGATGGTCTCCAAATCCATTCTCAAATATTTCGTCCACCCGGGGATATGGTACAACACCTCAGGTTTCAATCCGTGGAACTGAGCCTGAAACCTGCCACATTTGCGCCAGGAAATTGTTTTATCCAAATAGTGCTTTGCATTATCAGAAACATTAGTATAAGAATGAATGCATTAAGAGGATGTTTGATTTGATCTAAATAGCATTTGATGCATATTGAATGCCTATGATCTGTAAAATATTTAAACATCAAACTAACAGGAATTAATCAATAATTTTATATTTGCTATCTAAAAACATTCAGCGATTATAAAATATAATTATTGAAATTTTGTTCTGTTTATGGCAAATTTGTATCTTGATAAGGAATATAAATGTTTCTTGATTTAATTAAAGGATGATTTGTTTATGGTATCCTATCCATGAAGTAACACTAATTCAAATGTAACAAATATTATGAGATTTAGTAAACTGAATAAAATCTACAAAACTTTGCTTACTTCCTTTCATAGCTGCATCATTTACAATTGCAAATTTTATTTAATTACTAATTTTTTGATCATGAAAAATATTAAGTAATTCATTGAAATATTATTAAATTCATGTGAGCTTTTATGTAGCTTAAATTGGCCAATCTATTTTGGCTCACGTTTCTTCTACCAATACAACATGCAAAATATATTCTTTATCTATAATGTTACAGTTTCCTTTATGTGTTCAGACATCAGGTTTTCTTGTAGAAAGTCACAACAAGGGATCAAATGAAAGAATATCCCTGCACCAATAATAGGAATGAAGATGTAAAAGCAAAGTAGAAAGACTAGAGCTAGAACAGGAAAGTATGATGTACTGGGAACGAAAAATACAGGGATGTACAATAAGGGAACATATCAGTATGAGAAGCTATTAAATCCCAAAGAACTCTTTTCTTAGTTTTGCAGTCAAAGGCGACTGCTGCATGATTATTACATAGCCTTAGAAACACGTATGAAATGTACTCTAGCAGTTACATGCTAGCGAATATGACATGGGAAAATGTGCCATGCTTTCAATAATTGTTTTATGTAACCGTAACTAAATATATCCACTCTCTCGACCAGCCTATTCTTGATTTTGCACAACGCCCAGAATGTAGCTGCTTAATCAAAAAGAATCTGCACTGCCCTCAGCGTGTAGGAATTTTAGCTGAGTAAATTATACATAGATAAAGTTAAATGCTTCTCTCGAATACACAGCGCTTTGCCCGGTCGAGAAATCGAACCCGTTCTCGTATCGTTTTTGGTCAACAAATTAGCCCCTTGAACACGTACTATTAGAAAAGGCGTGTACAACGAAAGAAAAGCACTTTGAAATCTAGAATTCATATACTTTGTTAAAAATATCTAATCATTATGTGTGTATGCTAAGAATTAATTTCAGACAGATGTGAGTTGCAGTAAAATGATCTAAGAAATTATTTTTTTGTTATTTTTTGAAACCTTTAATCTCTTGAACTATAGATGCTTATAACTAAGGGTTATGTTGTGTATGCCTAAAATCCCTTATCTCCAGGAAATTAATGTCACATATGTTTTATTTATAGCGGAATATTATCATGTTAACATTTAATTTTTCTCCTTACCTAAATGAAACTGCATCGGTATTGAATTAACATTTTAATAGCTTCTTATTTTCATGAATCATAGCAAATATATTCTTTTTAATTACATTTTTGTTTCCAGCTGGAAATTACCTACGTAACCTATTTTGGTATTTTGGGAGGATCTGCTGTATAAATATTCTTATCAGCTTTGTGAACACAGATTCTAACATTCTTTACTATTTATTTACGGAATTACACTGAGCTAAACTAATCTGAACTGGTATAGCTTAATCCATCGTAATTGTTTTTTGCTATTTCCTGCATATAGTCATATGTTCAATTGGTAGTTTTGCTCTCACGGTTTCTCCAGCTTTAGATTTCGCTATAATTTAGAAAAATAATAACGTGCTATACAATATAAGGAAGGGTATAGCTGGGATGTAATAATTCTGTAACAAGTTAAAGAACAATGTGAATTAGAAGAGCTAAGACTGAAAGCAAAATGACACTAAGCGAATTCGGATTACAAGCGTCATCGCCCAGACAGTTATGCACTTGTTCAAATTCCCTTGAAGCATAATTATATGTTGACTATATTTCATTGATCCAATACATAAACAACGAGATGTCAAGGATTCTATTACTCTTTTACGAGTATCAGCAATTTCTCTTTCTATGCGCCCTTTTAAAGCCTAGCCAGGCTCATGGGCCCGGTTTCCTGGTTTCAATGGCGTATGCGTTCCCCAGCTGGACGGGACGCCAGTCCATCGCAGATCAGCAATTTCACTAAAGTATTATTCCAAACATGAAGAACGACACCGTGCCTCTACTTTGATACAAATCTATTCCTCTTTTTTGACGTACAGTGAGAATATTTTGTAAATACTGAACTGTATTTATTTCGCGAATACTTGACAAGAAAACGCTTAGCAGTTTCAATAATGTTTAAAACATGAATATTGATAACTACATCACTGAATATCACATTTAGTAGAACCTGAGGCTAAACGCCTTGTTGTGTTTAGCTACGTCTTTTCAGCTGTTCATATTGCATCTCACCTTTCGGGTATCTAACAACAGAAGGAATCGATTAAACTGATCACAGCACCATTCTCAGAATATATTGCTACCTAGTGGTAGGCGAATAAGTAATCACCATCTGAATTTTAGTGACATGTATGACAAAATTAACACTGGTAGTTCCACACGAATTAAATGCTCCAAGCCGTCTATTATTTGGTAATAAAGTCATGTGTCTGCGTGTACATTAATACAAGTTCAATCATGGCTTCTGATTTTTATGCATGTAAATGATACGTATGTATATGTACTTATGTATGCATGTGTGCGTGACTACAAGTGCACATACACGCAAACACAAATATATACATGTATATATGTGTATGTGTGTATGTGAGAGAGGGAGACCGAGAGATTTGAAGTCAATATATTTTTGCATGCATTTAAATACATACAGACATATTCATATATATATATATATATATATACTAGCAGAAATACCCGGCGTTGCCCGGGTTAAAGAGAATAATGATATCTAAAAACGCCGTCTAGACTACGCAACATCTTTATATATAGAGATGTATATACACACACGCACCCAAACACACGTATATATATGTATATCAATATAAATATATGAAAGTCAATGAAGTTTCGTAAAAGAAGGTGATCATGTACATACTTTCTTGCTGTTGTGATTACAACACCTCGTTGTAAACTATGTTCCTTGTTTTCCCTTGTGGAGCATATACAAATAGTTTTT
>NC_068982.1:19443455-19446977 GCF_001194135.2 Octopus bimaculoides
TTACTGAAGACTAATTTCTTTGTATTGAATTATCATACTTCCCCTTTGGATAACCGAGCAAGCATCAGTAATATTTAGGAGCTGTTTAAATGTCAACAAGTACTCTGAAATATCTAGTGAATACATATTAAAAAAAAACTTAAAAGAAAATCGTCTACAGCCATTAACTAAATGAAATGTGTATATCATGATGAGAATGGAACGTTGCGACTTGGAATCATATATATATATATATATATATATATATATATATGTGCATATAACAACAGCCTGGGTTGTTCTCTAAAACGAATTTGATCAAAGATGTTTCGCTTGCAAAATGCATATTTACAAAGTAGAGAAATAGCTCACTCTTTGAAAATTACAGCCATAGTATTATTTGGACACAGCGCTGCAAGCTGCTGAAGCGAGCTCCAATATAAGTTTCTTTTAACGCTATACTATTCAGTTTATGTTAATGTTATGTTTCAGAGATACGTATCATTATTATAGACGATGCAAGTGAAGATTGACATAATGGGGAATTTGGGATCACATCTTGTCCTCTCTCTATCACTCAGTTTTCACAAAGTCTCCAACGTAGTACATTCACTACATCATCGTTTCGTCACAACACATATTGAATTTGGGCAAGTCGAGAGCATTCGATCACGATATGGGCCATGGTTTCATCAACTCTATTACTGATTTGGTAGACTGGGGACGCTTGCTCATTACTAAGATTGATCCTCATATTTGTGACCAAAGCTTGGTCTTGCACTGTCAGTTTACTGCACTCAGTCTCTCTTTTGAGAGTCTCTTTCTTCAACCAGTCCCACCTATGTTGTCCAGTAATTTCTGTGTAGTTTTAGTTAGATGGATTTGATTGTGTAATCCCTTGTTGCGTATCGCTTCTTCACGTTCTTCTTGTGCTTCTTGCTTTGTTCTTTCCCATTTTCAATATATTCTCATCTATAACTGCCACTGAAAATTTCGTTTCTTGCCGAGTGACTTCTCAACAACTATATCAAAAAACTTACTGTATACATTGATAGGCTACTAAAATAAGCACACCAGGTTCTTCATTTACAAAATCAAATTAAGTTATGTAGAATATTGTTCTTACAGCAACAATACTCTTATTTATCAGTACGTGTGACGTAACAGTTAAAACATTCTTTTGCACATCTTGCAGGGATGATAAGCCAGGAATCGTTCTCAAGTAAATTTCGGTTTCTTTTTTAAACATTCCTAGTGATCCGACAGTCATTGATGTTGTAATCGCCTCCAGATGCTAAACTATTATTACCACAAGAAATACTCATGCCGATCAATAAACAGACTCTATTGTTTTGGTATTTTACAGTAACTAGATTTGATCGTTTATTTTGATTGTTTATTACAGTTGATTGTTCTGTCTATATGTACTAGAAAGTCCCAAAGAATCGTCACATGTTCTCCCTGACTTCAGTCTCAGAATGATGCTTATACTACTAACCAAATGTTATGATTTTATAATGCCGACATATTGACCAGTGTAAATATAGTCATGTCTTGATTTATATTCTACTGGTGCAAAACCATTACAACAGTTGATTAAGCTGTCCACCCCTTCAGTTTCATCATTACAGATTCGGCATTTTATATCTACTACATTTTTCATTGCATTGGCTCGCTAGTTCAGGTTCAATGAGCTTTGTTCAGGAGCAGCCAAGATTAAATCTTTGCTCTTTGCCTTTAGTACCGCCGAAATTGAAGAAAACGGATTAAGCGTATACTTTTATTAAACCCAATTCCTTAAGCAGAGCTGAACTCTGCTTAAAGAACATATTGCAAGACATCATTTTCGAGGGACCAACAACGACTGAAGATTTTAAACTGATGCCGATTTCCATTGGACAAAGCGTGATCAGAGTAAGCATCTCAAATATACAGCCACTGCTAAATTTCTGGTATGTGGTGAAATGTGTGATTTTGAAGATACTAGCATGCATCTAGACATAAAAAGGATTACATAATTTAATCTAAAACCAGATTCATGTTCTTTATGTTTGTACAGCTCAATTTGTTATCAGTATAGAATTCCTTTTTAGCTTTCTATGTATTGCTTTATTGTAGGTGTGGTCTTCTTACTGGTTATTATGTATAATATGTAATGTTTTGGTCGTTTTACATTATTTCATTATACATTTATGTACCTATTAAATACTCTGATAACTGATTCACATTTTTTCAAACCTTCTTAGATATGGTATATTTTATGATTCCATATATTTTTTATCGTATCTGTGTATTCTGACATACAGTATTCTGATTAATTCTTTTTCTTTCATGGTAAATCATTCCTTTTCGAGTTAACTAAAATTGCATTTGTTTAAAGTGTATGTTTTCTTTCGACATTATGTGAAAATTGTTTAAGACTGGTTTGATTTTGTTAGAATGATCACTCGTTTCTCTTCATACACTACTGTATCCCTCAGTCTGTCTCTGTCATACTGTACATGTATAATATAATGTAAGATAATATGATATAATATGATATCAACTATGGCTGTTAGTGTATATAGATGTCTACGTTTATGTAATTATTTACATCTGAAAGTAAATTTACGCAATTAAATACCATTTTTCATGATATTTTACATATAAGCGTCGTTATGCAAACTTTATAATTTATGTTTAACCAATAATGGTTATTTGGTTGTTGCATAATAGAAAACGATTTGTTTACATTTCATTTATAAATTATCGTTAATTCTGCATTTCCTCCAAATTTATGGACTCTCATCAAGACGAAAAACGATCTTGAAGTGGATATATTATGACGTATATATAGTTTGACTCAGATGATGTTGCTTTGCAATTTGTTATTTCTCTTATAGTCGTTTCTTATTATACACAATTTGATATCAATGCCAAAAGATATAGTAATCTATATCTTATATTTCGCAAAGTGAGACTAATTCATTAAATACTATTTAAACACTTACTCAGGCATATGTACACACGCATACAGACATACAAAGTCATGTACAGACAACATAAACACACATATGCAGACACAACCTACACAAACAGATGTTACGATTACCAATGTACATTCGTATCTGTGCCTGGTCATGAACTATACTTCTAAAGCTTTACTATACCTTCTGCAATTTTAATATATATATATATATAGAATGCTGTGTGCAATGTTTCACCGAAATGGAGAATTACAAACGTTACTGAATGTGACTAGGATGTTAGGAAATACCTACATTGTTAGAAATAAGAGCTAATGCTGGTGTAAACGTACATGAATGAAAATATATACAGTAAAATGAACCATAATCGTTCGGAAAGTGCCGATGGAGAATTCTTAAAACTTCTACGTCAGTTTCGGCAATTTCCGTTGCCTCATCAGTGAAGACAACCCGAATGTTCGGCTCTTTCTGGACTCGCTTCGTGATTAGTATTTATGTTTTCGTCATCCAGACAACTGCATGATTTAACGATTCGATGTATATATATATATATATATATATATATATATATATATAT
>NC_068982.1:19448621-19449261 GCF_001194135.2 Octopus bimaculoides
ATACACACACACACACACACACACACACATACACACACACATACACACACACACACACACACATATATATATATGTATATATATATATATATGTATTTATGTTTTTATGTCTTATCTCTCTCTCTCTCTCTCTTTAAGTAATACATTTTCTGTATTACATGCAGACTCGGTAAGAAAATCGTCCCTGACATCCGTAAAGGTAGAGCAAATTCTGAAGAGCAAACACACTTTGGAGTTAAACATAACGTTAGATTCTAAATTTGGAGACATTATCAAATGCAACAGGAAGTTGAAGAAACTCAGACTGCCGATAATTCGTATCTCTAGAAGTCTCGGTGTTAACACTGTGGTACAAATATTTATAAAAACTCATTGCAGAGATACCTATATATATATGTGTGTGTGTGTGTGTGTGTGTATAAGTGTTTGTTTGCGTGTGTGCATGTGTGTGTGTGTACTGTATGTGTACTGTGTGTGCACTATATGTGTAACTGCATGTGCAAGTGCGGGTACATGGACGCGCGTTTGTGTGAATAGACGTTGTATTCATATTCACAAATATATTTGGTATCACCATATACAGTGTTTACAGTTATTTATATGTATATATATATATATATATATATATATATATATATAC
>NC_068982.1:19449314-19459583 GCF_001194135.2 Octopus bimaculoides
ATATATATATATATATATATATATATATATATAGATAGATAGATAGATAGATAGATAGATAGATAGATATATAGATAGATACACACACACTAATATAGACTTATGTGATTAATACATACATGACAAATAGTTTCCACAGTGATAAAGGGATATGTGTGGAGGCATTATCCACTTTCTTACGAAAATCCGATCTTGATTATTTCGATATTACGAATCAGAAATGAAAAGCTGAAATCGAAAAGGTTTCACTGATTTACAATATGCCAGGAAATTGAGAAATCTGTATTCATTTAAACTGGTCTTCCATTCATCTCAATCATAAACGATCTCATTCCTATAACCAGAGACGGAACATAATAGATCTTTTCTATAAGTTTCTAATACTATCTTGCACTTTGTATATTCATCTCTTAGGTAATAACGCTTTTCTAGTTACTGCAATTTGATAGGAGCAATTATCTGTCTGATTCACTGATATAGCTGGGTAAATGAAAATATGAAAATAATGCTTAAGACGCACACACTCACATGTATACACACACACAATCACACATACACATGCATACACGGACACACACAAATATACATAAACGTCTGTGAGAGTGCGTATATATATATATATATATATATATATATATATATATATATGTGTGTGTGTATGTATGTGAGTGTGTGTGTGCGTGTGTGTGTGTTGCATATATATACATTTTGCATGTGTATGCTTATACTTGTATATGTGTATATGTGTGTGTGTGAACGTGTTGGTGTTTGTATGTGTTTGTAAATATTATGTATGTGCCTGTATCTCAATATGTGCATAATTAAATGTACGATCACGACCAGTAAGTATGCAGCATAGCATGGAAATAATAGGAATAAAGAAGAACTTTGTAATAATACTAAATGATGTTGCCTGCAGGTAGATGCATGTAATGGAATTACCTCTCGAAGCGTATAAGCACATTATTGTTGGCCTCTTCTGTTGCTAATGCATACCCACGTCTCTAACCATACAGTTTACATACCTTCATAAACACACAGATACACATTTACACACCTACACAATGTAATATTGTTGTCTTTTGCAAACCTATACACATAGAAACACGAATAAAATAAATAACAATAAGATTGTGTTTAATGCAATCTTATTTCTATTAAAGATTTCTTTCTTATGCAATTCGATTCTTTGTAGGAATATATTCAAATGATCTCCGACGGCCTCATTCACCTTCATTCTGTTAATTAATTCAAGGTGGTAAATTTATGCTGTTTATGTATTTAATATCACAAATATAGTGTGCTTTTATTAGTATTCAGTCTTTTTGCAAGGATTCTGGTTTAGGTCCCTGGCCTGTATAGTCTCAATTAATTTAAGTGTGTTCTCCGCCTCGTCCTGTGATAGAACGGAAAGCAAAATTCATGTTGTCATATAAAAGATTAGATGTGTCTTATGTATGACGACTTATTCAAAACAAAATCAAACTCTTTTACTCTTTCACATATTGATAGAAATGTGTCATGAGATTGCAATTAACATACCTATTTCAAACTTGAAGCCTTTAATAAAAAAATTGATTACGTGTATCATTGGTTCTTAGATTTATATCCATTGATGCATGGGAAAATCTGTTCATTATTGTTTTCTCTTCAGTCTATTTCTGCGTAACAATGATTTCATAAAATTTGGACATTCACATATAAAATTCGCCTCTAACAACTCTATGCGCTTGTGATAAACACCTCACTTGAGGGTGAAAACTACCTTTATTACGTGCCTGGCTGAAATATTGTACAAATTGTAGTACACGTACTTCTTTTTCATTTTAATGGTTCTCAATTTTCCTTTGAAATCACATTACATGTCAGCGGTTGTAAGGTTTACTATCGTGACTTGCTAGCTGTACTTGGTAGTGGTATTTATAACAAAATAGATTTATCTGAATACATGAAATATGTCATGTAAAGCATTTTTTAACACATGAAATATGTCATTTAGAGCATTCGTTAAAATATCCATTCTCTTAGATCTGTGATTGTAATATCCCGTTTCAATATTTTTTTAGTTGAAAATATGAAAGCTGAAATAAATTCAGTTGAAATTTCATGCAAGCTAGTAGGACAAAATATAGTCTCATACTTGTATAAGTGAAATTTATGTTCGAGGCAGAGTAATATACAGGATTAGATACGTTCCACTTAATGTGCTTTTTTTTCCCCAAAAAATTGTTCTTTAAGTGTCTATTATAGGTAGCTATAACCTGAAATCATGCTTCCTACTAATGATAACTTGAAGCATGTAGAAATAATGTTTTTACATAATGGAAATCTAGCAGTTGATTTTCAAATTTGCAATGGCAGCATGTCAAATCAATCTATTCATTTCCTAATATTAAGGGAAAGGACAAGTCAAAGAATTGTGTAAGAATAAACACTGATTATATGATCTCTTCCTCTATTTTCTCCATGTAACTGCCTCTCCTTTTTTGTTTGTCTGTTTGTTTCTTTCTTTCGTTCTTTCTTTCTTTCTTAATTCTTTCTCGCTTTACTTATTTAGTTATCTATTTCTTTCTCTTTCTTTCATTCTCATTTTTCCCCTCCCTCTATCTCTCTCTTTTTTGGGAAACTGATCTCTCAAAAACCTACTGTTAGCGAAAATTTCGATACGTTAATACCCACTTGGAAAACGACGGGATAGATAGAAACATACTGTAAATTAGCCAGCGAATTGAAATATTTGAACCACACTTCAATAGATTCATTTCCATTTTGAACCAAATATGACAACACAGCTTGTGCACCATATTACGCGACTTGAATATTGTAAATAATATTACTTAAATTAAAGTGCATAATTTAAAAAGAGTTTCCTTTTGTACAACCCTACTGGATTGTAAATGTTTTCTCATTTCTCTACTTTTTTCGTTGTTATTAACTTGGAAAAAGAGAGAATCTCATTTAAAATTTATTTCTGATATAGTTTTATATAAACACATGTAGTTGTGGTAGAAATTGATTATCAGAAAATGTTCCTGGTTTGTTTACAGATTTCTATTCGCTCCAATGAGTGCAACAAGCAATAACATATATTAATAAAATCTGATACGCTCACAAAGTGTAATTAAGTTCAATTATTGTATGAAGAGTTTAATGCATCGAAATAGAGAAGCAGAACATGAAGTTGACTAATCAGCATACACCACCTCTTAAGTAAGTTTGTCATTTTATCGCTTCTATTCAATTTAATTATTGTAATTTGTTTAATTAAAAGAGCATTGGATCTCAGAAATTTATTGTGTATGGGAATGTTAATAAAATCCTAGCCCTCAGCATATGGTGTTTCTGCTAGCAGGTTAATCCGTCATTGTTGTGATTACATTGAACTCTAGATCATATATATCACTATAATATCGGTTATTTTTGATAACACCACAAATCATCATGTGTTTAAGGAGTTGCAGTAATACATGGATTAAAACTTCGTTATACAAATTCGCGCTTAGCTCTAAAAACTTGCGGTTCGAATGTAGCCCTTGATTATATAAGGTGTCACTAGATTAGAATCATTGATCTATATTTAGCTGTAAGTAGGTTAATATTAAAAATTTTTAAGATATCACTATTTCCGGGCAAGAAATGTAGACCTTTCATTGAAGTGCATTGTGCATTTTATCGACAATGAATTTCACGGTGAATAGCGCTGAAAACCTAAGTTTGAATCCTGAAGCCGATAACAAAATACCTAACATTAGATTTCTCCTCATTACTAGTCTTCCATTTATGATGTTGTGTATACTTTTAGATATGTAATATTGATTTCAACTGTTACCACTATATTACACATTCAGTGGAAATGTCATGTACTAGTAGACTTAGTATTTGACTGTCATATTCTGTTATCAACCTCGCTTTGAAAAACGAGATCACCTATTCATAGAAAAGGACTAAGCCCGCGCGAACTGTGCGACAAGTGACTTAAAGAAATTCTGAAACATTATTAATCTGATTATGGTCACAATCATTTGATGTGTCTCTGTAGAAATTCAGTCAACGTGTAAATATTTGCTGAAAGCTACAGAAGTGCTAGAATGAAGATTTCACCAAGTAAAATCAGATTACATTTGTCTGTGTAGCATTTAACTAAAAAATTTCCAGGTGTTATTGCTTAGAGAATATTGTTCATACAGTTAAACTAGGACGCTATAAAGGACACCACCAATAAAAATACAGGTAAACGTCAGTTGTTCAGCACTTCGAATTTCAACTGAAACCAAATAAAAGAAAATAATATTACATACGATTTAGAAATCTAAAATACACAACGGTAATTATATGGAATGATTGCATAGATGTAATTAAAAGAAGGATATTATGTGCAGAAGAGCAGGTTTTGCTTTACAAAACCTGAATGTTTTGTGAAAGTAATCCATGTAAAATACCGTCAGTTTATCCCCATATTTTTACAACTGTGGCCAAAGACAATAGATGTATCCTAAAACACTCTCTTCGGAAAATGTCAAATGAAAGGATCATTCAATCAGAACTAAAGGCAAAACACATGGATGGAATAATAGACGACTTCTCACAGTAAAAACTGAGATTAAGTTTTAGATTTTTTGTATCACAACGTCTTCAATATACAATGATCACATGTATCCTTTTGAATTATAAAAATGAAAATGTGTCAACAGTTGTAAGGAAAAAGAACAATCGAAACAGAACATAAATTTGTTGTACTGAGTTTTGGAACAAATCAAAACATTTATTTACAACGATGCTTCTGAAGGATCGTAACAATGCTTAATAGATAACCGATATCTTTCTCGGATTATAGACTATCAATTTTGCGAAAGAAAATAATATTGTATAATAGAGTGTGAAATAAGTTATGCTTAAAAACAGAGAAATTATATCTGTTAGGAAACATTTGAGTCCCTTGAGCTGGGTTGGTTTAAGGCAAAACAATGCCACTAATAGCTTCGAAATCGGTAAATGGTGTTCACCGCTATGTCTCATTAAAATAACTCGAATTGGGTATATACAGACTGGTATCGCATTGAACGGATTTATATGCGTAAGCAACTCTTCTTGTTGCGACTAGTGCAAACTTAAAATATGCTCTGCAGATGCTGTACCACCGCAGAACAAAACAGTCATGTGCTCATAAGGCCGTTATCAAAATTAAATAACCTTACATCATACATGTGGACAGCACTAATGTCCAGAATCGTGTATATAATTGTATAAGTAGACGTATACAACATTTGAAAAAATTATAGATTAAAATTCGTATAAATTTTATTTTCTTCAATTTTTCAATGAAATATATTGTATATATCATTTCATAATACAAAAGACCTTGCACTTGATATATACAACACGGGGATTATTAGATGGTACATAAGGCAGCATATCGTGCATAGTTTCTTGTTCCTGCAAACAATATACTGAAATTTCTGACTGATAAATGTATAGGTCTCGGGTTGAGCAAATAGATATTCGACAAGAACAATAACTGCGACGCAATATTATAATGTACAAAACTACATATAAAATTAAATTGTTACGAATATTGATGTTTTACATTTGACCATGGTCAGAATTCCCGGGTACCAAAATTTAAATGAAAAATAACATTTTTATATCAACAATATCAATTGAATAACTCTTATGCCTTTGGATAATTATTGGAAGTAATGATCGGAAATGTAGACATCAGGTATTTAATATTTCGTAGATTTTTAGAAGACAAATGTAATTTTCTACTTTACATTCATGTAAAACCATGAACTATCGTTAAATACTAGTTTAATGTAGCTTATCGCAAACAAAGAACAAAGGAATAGCATTCATTTAAACATTTCGATATAGCATGTAAATTTCACAAATCAAATCTAGAGGTTCACTTAGCAATTTCACTTAGAGGAAATATGTTAACATGTTATAATAAAAATAAAAATAACAAGATTACTTTGCTATATTTGAAGATGTTTAAGGTGAAGACATTGTACTTGTATTGATTATTAATCCACATTTGTCCATTTGAAATTCAACCTATTTGTATACATATCATTCTGAATGTTTTCATTCATTGGAAACAATAGCTAGCATTAGAACACTAGAGTAGTACTCGAACACAAAAGACGGATTGTAGTCTTTGAAAGAAAATCATGGCCTACGGAATCTTCCCATCTGCTTACAATTCTCACAACTGTCTGCCAAATACAATATGCATATTGTGATAGAATGAGTGAGGAAGAAAAGGTAGATTATCTGCCATACATAAATGACATTTAAGAAGTAAAGGATAAATCTACAAAAACAACTGGAGACATTGCTCTCGGTACTAAGTTGAACTTAGAGAGACAGGCACTGGAATGAAAGTAGATACATGTAACTGTCGTTGTCCTTATTAGGATAAGGATAATATTAAAGTATTTTATACTTGTAAAGTCTCTTTTTGTGTGCATGCGAGAATAAGTAAACAAGAATAAGAATGGAGAAGATTTAACCTAGAAGAACGCTACGTGAGTTTCAGCGTAAAACGTATGATATATTTATCTCCATTATGTAACGTGTTTTCAATTCAAACTTCAATGGAAGAACAGAATTCATTCTGAGCAACAAAAATTTAACATCAAAAGACTTTTCTGTACGAGTCGTGCCTAATCTTCTATACATGTGAATTTTCCATATGCCCATTGCTTTCTCTTTTCAGAAAATACATACGTAATATAACATTAATTTTTAACATCAGTACTAGGCAACTCGTTTATAGGAGTTACATGATTGAAGTCTGGTGAAAATATTTTGACCCAGGAAGAAAAACATCACGCTCATTGCGATTTCTTATCATAAATATAGAATACATCAGAATACATTCCAACCACATCTCTTAATTAATCTCCTAGTTGTAAGTAATAAACAAAAAATCAAGAATTCTTTTGAAATGTTTTAATTGTAATGGCGATGTTTGAGGTCAGATCCCGTCGCGTTCAATTGAACCTTATTTTAAGAGAATTTTAGTCTCCGCATTGAAAACTCTTTCCATATTGAGTAATAAGGAATCACAATCAACAGAAGAATGCATAAAAACTTGGTTCCAATCCAAACTAAGTTATTGTTCTGGAGAATAATACGCATGGAATGGTCAAAATCCTATTTGGCGTTCACACATATCGCCCATGTTGTTAAATACCTCTAGTGAAATTTAATTCATGATCTTAATTAACTTGATACGAAATGCAACGTAGAACTGCATACAATAAATTTGCAACTTACGCAGAGACATTTGGCATGAAATAAACCAATCTGTAATGTTTGGTGTCCATTCTTTGAATGCAACATTATCATATGAAAAAAAAAAACTACAAGAATTTTAGCTCTTTATCCAAGTATGAAAGAGAAATAAAAGCGAAGATAAGTTTAGTTATTTTGACAACATTTTCTGCTGATAAGAGATAAAGATGAATGTGAGAAGAAAATAAATATCTGGATAAATATCTATACTTCTGAATGGGATATGCTTTCAATTTCAAGATTT
This sequence comes from Octopus bimaculoides, assembly GCF_001194135.2. NCBI lineage: Eukaryota > Metazoa > Mollusca > Cephalopoda > Octopoda > Octopodidae > Octopus > Octopus bimaculoides. The sequence continues at coordinate 19,456,858 of NC_068982.1, forward strand.
AGATTTCATTACTACGGTGCTGGGAGGAAAAGCTTCAACAAATTTTGATATTGAGCCAATTGACGACTTGCCGCTTCTCGTTGCATAAATGAAATATATAAAATTTGCATCATCATAGTCACACATTATTGAAGTGATTCTCACTGGCTTCTATCGTTCAGTTCTAGTACTACCTATCATTTATGCTGCCAATATTAATGTGATAATGCGTATCGCATAGTCTATTTACACCAACGTATTATCATGTGCGTATGGCCCTCATCTAAATATAAAATATAAATTTATCCATTAACAAACTACTGTCATATTTCTTTCCAAACTTTAATTGCGCGTAAAAAGAAACCATTACAAAGATAATGGTAATTACCGTTTTATTGTCTGTTCAGACGTATTTGTTTTCTTTGACGTTATATTTCATGAATGATTTCTTTTTTATGTTTTTAAATTTATGTGATAAAGTTTCAGTGGTTTTCTCTTATCATTGTTATGTCAAAATAATGTGTATTCTGTTTAGGGTACATGATTAATGTTTATACTATTTACAGAACGAAAGCATGGGGTAGATGTGTGGCATATATGTATGCTTAAGTAGTTAGCTTTAATGTCAGGTTTAATTTCAGTGCAGCCGAGTGTATTGTACCGAGGATTAAGAGTTTAATTCGGTATTCACGAATTGCGAGGATACCCTTTTGACGGATACATCCTTCCATGAAATAATCCGCATATACATTGCTTAGTTACGTAACACGGACTTTTGCGTGTTTTTAAAGGAATGTATTCGAGAGGAAGCATTCAGCACACACGGTTCCACAATAATGACAACGTAATACAAGCTACACAGCCACCTCCTATTAAATCAAGGGCATGCGCACACACACATTAACGCACGCATATATGCATACGTGCGAATGTGACCGTGCATTTATGCCTTTGAGTGCAAGAATACACAACCTTAGAAACGCATTGATGTCATTCAGAAGCGGCTAGTAGACATTGACAACTAAACTGCTGTTTTCTGAAACTGGTGTACTTTTAAAATTCAAACAGTGAGAGACATAATCTCGCGCTTGTTAAAATACCAATTACTAATTAAAACATAGATAAATATGTGCAAACAAACGTACATCCAGGTTCCACAATTTTCATTCTTTGCTTTCGTAATAAAACTTAGATGTGTGACCGACATTTTCTATGCATTTCCGTAAATCCACCATCCTATTTACATCCATCTAATTTACAGCAGTCTATTTCCTTTTTGTAAGTATGAAGAATGCGCTTGAGAAATCACAATTTCTCTCTACTTACAGCACCTAAATTTCAAAAAATATATTTCACCGCGTTAAGACATACACCAAGAAATACATTAGCACACACACAGATATTCTCTCTCTCTCTCTTTCTCTCTCTCTCTCTCTCTCTCTCTCTCTCTCTCTCTCTCTCTCTCTCTCTCTCTCACGCACATACACACACACACACACACACACACACATATATATATATATATATACACATGTCCATTTATATGTGTTTGTGTGTATCGTTATGTTGGTGTGTTCGTGTTTCTGCTTAAATGTAAAACAGTAATTTTGTTTTCAAATTCGCAATACAACGTCCCCATAAACAGGTGGAAGAGATATCAAACTCAAATAAATATGGAGACAAAATGGTCAATCGAAGAATAATATAAATATACAATCTGACACCCAAACAAATAATAAGCAATTACACAAACATCCCTACATACATACATGCATATTTTATAAATATGTATGTCTATATACATATGTATGTTTGTGTGCGTGTGCGTGTATATGTGTGTGTGCGCGTGTGGATGTATGTATAACCCCCCGCTCCCAATACACAAAGGAAGCAGGGATTGATTTTTAATCATTTTACTAAACTACTATAAATCATTATCTTTATCTGAATGTGAAGTATGGGTTACAGTGGATCTTAAATATAAATTGGATTCAGTGAATTGAAGCAAGGAGCTCTTTGTTATATATTACTATGGGGCTGCGGTAGTAGGAAATAGCGTGACGCAAAACATCGCATAGAAAAAAACTTGCTTTACTCACTCACGTAACCAAATTCATGTTTATTCCTCATTATGCAGAGATTCATCATTTTAATATATAGAGTAATTAACTTTTACGATAACATATCACTTACAAAAGTTGTTGATATCTTAACGAACAAGAATTCGAACTTTTGCGTGATTCCTGTTACAAAAGTTTTGTGAGAATTTTAAATTTGGCGTATTAATGTAATTTTCTACGCTCCAGGACAATGTTTTTTAAAAGATTTACAGATGATTAAATTTTGACCCTTTTTTACCTAGTCAAAAACAGGAATCGAAAGGCGAAAAGTAAAGGGCGAGTTGAAAGTTATCATGCGTAGAATGGAAGCAACCACAATGAAAATGCGGAGCAAAACGTTGGAAGTCTTAAGAAAAGTTTCGTTTGATTGATCCCACTTCTTCCATCAAAGAAGTACAAAAAGCCGGTGTTCGTAGTTTGTGACAACAGGAGTGCATTGTATTACATTCCCACATCAGTGTGTTCTGCAGAGAAACTATTTCATCATGAGTCATTTCTTCAATTAGTTTTTGTTGTTATTTTAATTACTTGAGAACCTAAATTGATTTGCACACGCACCCACAGACTGACACACTCGTATATGAGAGGGAAAGTAACAGAAATACTGAAACTGACAAAGGAGTGAGT
>NC_068982.1:19460665-19461522 GCF_001194135.2 Octopus bimaculoides
TATATATATATATATATATATATATTATACATTACGAAAAACATAAGGTCACTGCAGATGTAATATCAATAACTGATTGAGAAAAGTACGTCAGTGTCTGTAATTAATAACAACACACATATACACACTGCACACCAAGCAGACATATGTATAGTATATTTAAAGAGAGTGATAGAGAGAAGAGAGAGTGTGTCTGTGTCTGTTAAATGTGGTGTAGAGATATTGTATATTGAGAAAAAAGGTCACCAGAACTATGGAAATTTTCTTTTTATTTATTCATTATCGTTAGCGCTTTCGTTCATTTTCGAACATAGCAAATAAAATTGTGAATGTTCAAACAGGTTGTTCAGTTATGTAAATCAGTTTTTTTTTTGTTCGGTTTTATTGAGAAGAGAACATTTTTTATTTTGTTGTTTTTGGGGGTGAGGTTCCAGGACAATGGAAATAGATAGAAGGTAGGAAGGTAGATAGTTAAATAGATAGATAGATAGATAGATAGATAGATAGATAGATAGATAAATAGATAGATAGATAGATAGATGGATAGATAGATAAATAGATAGACGGTCTGATAGATAGGTAGAGAGAAGGGGGAAGAAAGGATTTCTTTTCAATTTGGCATGTAGTTACCATTTATTTATTTAGTTAGCTATTTACATTTGTATCGCTATTGACATGAGTTCAAGGACGGTGACCTCTCCAAAGATGTCAGTTTTATGATGGGGAAAATATTGAAAAAGGATGGCGTGCGGTCATCACTGATAGCATTTTTTTTCTTTTCCTTAAGGTGCCAGAAGCAAAACAAAAGGTTCTATGAAAAATGAAATGCATATATAAGTATATACATATATATATAT
>NC_068982.1:19462849-19465403 GCF_001194135.2 Octopus bimaculoides
ATTAAACTTTAAACTTCAGTAACATTTTTCGGCAATTTCTCTGGAATACATTAATAAAATAATCGGTTTTAACGCGGAAAATTATTTCGATGTGCTAAGTTTGATCTGCCGAGTTCGCCTTTGCCTTTTCTCCTTTCGGGGTCGATAAATTAAGTACCAGTTGTAGGAAGGAATATACCAAATTTGAACATTTTGACGTAATTTTAAAACTTCCCGCGGTGTGACAGCGACAGGGAAGAATTACAAAAGAAGAGAGACAGATAGTTATAGGACGTCATACATACACACACACACACACACACACACACACACACACAACTCCCCCGCACACACATACAAACAAACACTCACGCACAAGGACACACACCCACAAACACACTCATCCGCACATTGAAGCACACATTTACAAACGTACAGGAAGGTAATCACGAGTTTAAAATATAAGTATAGTAAACATATGTATGAATATACATATATATATATGTGTGTGTGTGTGTGTGTGTGTGTGTGTGTGTGTGTGTGTGTTTGCGTGTTTGTATGTGTATATGTGTGTGCGTGTATGTATATATATATGTATATATATGTATATATGTCTGTAATGTATATATTTATGCAATTATGTATATATATATATATATGTATATATGTGTATGTGTGTGTGTCTATGCGTTTCTCTGTGATGGGCAGTAGAAAAGCCACCTAACCCCTCTCTCCTTAAGGCTACGTATTCCTCACACCCACGTTTCTTTTCCGTCCATGGCGTTCTAAAAGTTACTAATGATAGCTCTATTAACGTTTTTACATTCCACTGCCACTCAATATTTTTCGCTTACACAACGCCGTTTTTCGCTTCCCTGATATCAGCCTCTCTCACTATGCCACGACATTTTCCTCATACTGACACTCTTGCATCCTTCTCATTTTGTCAAATAATAGCCCAACCGCTCTAGGGAGCACATTATAAATTTTTATTTGAATCTAATTCATCTATAACTGAACTGAATGTTGGTTTAACACGTATGCAACGTTTCGTGAAGTTTGGTTGACTAGTGTTGGCAGCAAGATAGTAACAGACAGATCGACAGACATAAATTTTAAGTTACATATAAGATTTGTGCTTCTTCAAAAACATTATTTATCTGACTATGACCATAGTGATTTCAATTGTTTATTTTTTCTTACCTTCAACGTGGGATTCTTAATCTTTCATTTGTCGATTTTTTTTTATTGAAGATTCACAGTTGACTTTATCACAGCTATTAAGAATTCCTTAGATATTGGATCAGATTCATAGATGAATTAAGGGAGAGAGAGAGAGAGAGAGAGAGAGAGAGAGAGAGAGAGAGAGAGAGAGAGTAAAGGGAGAGGAAAGAGAGGAGAGAGTGAATATAGAAAGAGTGAGGAAAGAGAGCGAGAAATAGAGAAAGTGAATGAACGAATGTGTAAATGAATGTTTTTGAAAGTGACATTACAGAGACATTTAGAGATGGAAATATATAGAAAGAGAAAGTAAACCTCTCTGACATTGCTGCAAAAAGTTGACAATTGCGATAGTCACTTTTATGAGAAACTCCTGTCAGGCAAGCATGATCTTTTGGTAAAAGAGTTCCAGAAAAAATTACAAATTTGTTGAACGACATCATGGAAAATAATTTTAGAAACATTAAATTATATTCCTATTATTCAATTACTTTCGCTAGCTTTCAGTGCCCGATACATTCATGCTATTCGAGGAATGTGGCGATATTTAGATAATAAAAGGCGTAATAAATTAGTTCCGGCTGTACGAAAAGCAGTTCGTTTGGATAAAGTACAGATGTACTTCACAGAGATAAATAAGATCTAAATATTTGAGGCCAACCGTCGGGAAAATACACATATCATAGTATTGGTCATTGATTATATCATACATTTTTGATCATGTTGGCCGGTGAACATATATACTACGGCTCTTGATAAATAGACAAGGGTGTACCTTGAAATATTTCGTTCGTTTAATGAGCAAATATTTCTAAAACAATTTTAAAAAATTATGTTATTAGCCGTTCTCGTGGCAACTTATAAGCGAAATCACTATGCATAGAATATCATGATTGAAGAATGTAAGGAAAATATTAAAGAAATATTGACAGATACAGCTTGAAGAATACGTACAAATACATTTTTGTCTTTTGGCAATCACACAGTTGATATGTGAGCGGTTATTTCTTTTTAAATTCGCCTCCCCTTAGAAAAAACCCAACATAGCAATATTGCAGTTTGCGCTGAAATGATAGCAGTCAACTAAACCGCAAAGATTTATCTATAAAATAGTATGATTGCGCAACTGTTCCATTTCATGAGATTATTAAAATACCTGCATTATTCTTCAATACTAAATAAATTTGTGCTTCCGAAGGAATGTTTTGACTCATAGAAAGCTAAAGGCAAGTTATTTCAAATGAACGGATACCGGTTCATTTAAAAAATTTACGGTTATATTTCACGGAAGGAGACGAAATGAAACTATCAGAGGCCAACACTCAATATATATATATATATATATATATATATA
>NC_068982.1:19465435-19476072 GCF_001194135.2 Octopus bimaculoides
TATATATATGTGTGTGTGTGTGTGTGTGTACATTGTTTATATTATGTAAGAACGTGTGATATATACTCTCTCTCTTCTTTCAGTATCATCATGTGTTTTACACTCTGAATACCAAAATTAGGTGACGCCATTAATAGAATCCTAAGAATGTAAAAAATCACTCATAAAAATATCTATGTGCGTGTATGTGTATGTATATGTGTGTTTTTGTGTGAATTTGTACTTGATAAGTATGTGGCAGGACGATAGAGTGCTCTTGGATAGAGAAAATTATGGGATAAATTTAGAAAAAAATTTTAAATAACTTAGAAAAATATTTAAGTATAAAAATATTTAATTCCATAATTCTGTAGTTGTAACGCTCTTTGTAATAGTTACGGCTTTTGAGACTTTCTTGAACGTCATAAACCACAATTTACAAGTGAAAGTTTTTTTCTGATTTCTTCTTCCACTTAGTGCTCTAAAGTTCCGCCATAGTGAAGAGAGGGTGCGCCGCTGGAAACGATTTCATTATTAAATAAGTGACCATGCGATCTATTTATTTCGAATAAATTAGCGAATATTCTCTACTTTCCAGGAAGGTAGACAAGGTTGAGTCACTTTAGTCAAATTCATGGATAGAGTCAAGAATTTGTTGCTAGAATTGTTTGGTGTGAGTGTATACATTCATAAGTGTAAAACTCATGTGAAGACGACCAAATGAGTGCCATTGAAAAGTTGAATCAAAAGACTCATGCTTTAAAGGAGTATTATTCTTAAGACCTTATTTTAGTCCACGAGGGACAAACATTGATGAAGATTGTTTATTCAAGTAATCAAGAGCGAAATATGTTGTCAATTTCTCATTATGATTAATACACGAGCTTACACAATTTAATACTCTGACAGAGTCGATAATACAGTTTAGTGAAGGATTTCTGATATTATAGTTTTCTTTTCTCTTGCTCTGGGAAAAATTTTCAGGAAACTTCAATTGTATAATGCTTTGCTTCATTTGTAAGATGCATAGCTTCGGCGTATAACTCTTCATTTATATTTATAACGACGACCCTTTCATACAGAATGTTTGCAGAAAGTGAAACCATCATTCTATAATTTTCAAGATTTCGATCACCAAGTATAAGGAGCCAGATCGAAAATTCACCCCCTTCCTGCCATTCTCACATTTTATGTGAAAATTAGATTATTTACGCAACACCAACGAAGTTGCAATTTCATTCATAAGTCGATGATATCAGTGTGGAAGGCTCTTAAAATCAATATTATTGATGCAAACAGATTCCAGTGAGATCTGAATCCTCTTCTAAGAAGGGAATTCTGATTTCATTGGGTACAAAATTAACTTTGATCGTTCTAACAATCATAAACATTAATATACCGGGGCCAAATTAATCGACCGTATAGTTGATTTGCCATAAATTGACCTTGGATCATTCTGGTGAATAATAATAATAATAATAATAATAATAATAATAATAATAATAATAATAATAATAATAATAATAATAACTATTATTATTATTATCATTATTGTTATTATTTTTATTTTTATTATTATTATTATTATTATTATCAATTGTAGTACTATCAGTATCGTCATCATCCATCATCATCCTCATCATCAATAATGACAGCAAACCTTCACCACAACCAACATAACAAAAACAACAACAACAACAACAACAACAATAATAATAATAATAATAATAATAATAATAATAATAATAATAATAATAAATATAATAATAATAAATATAATAATAATAATAAATATAATAATAATAATAATGTCAAGATTAATGATAATTTTCTTGTTCATCACGATTGTCATCATCATCCTCTCCACTCTATTTGCCACCTAATAAAAGTCCTAGATTTTATTGGATACGTTATGTAATACTTCCATGTTCTCATTTTGCTTTCATCTGGTAATGCTAGCGAAATATCAAGAATTGGAAAACTCTCAGAAATATTTTTGCAACCATGTATGCACACATACACACTTTTACACATGAGGTTAAACACACATACATATGTAAACCTATAGTGAAGTACACACACGATGTAAAAATGTAATTACACAGCAAACTGGAATTAACGAAAACGAATGTATTTTCGTATTTTCGCGTAGAGATATCGCTTTACCCAGAGCGGCATGCATGCTTGCATGATAAATTCGATCGATATATAACCACTTTTCGAATGACCTATTGGAAAACATGTCCGATAATATTTTGAAAGACAGATGTTCAGCTGAAGAGCATTTAGTGCCTTCTATAGTAGCACTCGTTGAACATAGCAACATGATACAGCAAAGCATTTCGTATGATGTTCTGGATGGATTAGTTTTGATCGATATATCTTTCCAGCTAGAAGTAATGAGTTAAGATTTAAACCGTATGGAAGAACGGCTTGGGATTTAATATTCTACCACTATGTTACTTTGCCATATCATTTTCGACAGCTGGCATCCTGCACGACAACATTGCACATTATTTTGCCTGGCTTCTCAAAGATATTCGGTACGCTTCAAAAATGTTATCTAGATATCGATTGACAATGAAAACCCTTTGGTATGAATACCAAGTGCGATAACTACTGTTGTGAAGTGAGCAAATGGCTGATAATTTTAGTAAGAGAAAATAAAAACGAAAATAAAAAGAAACTAATGCAAGAGACGTATGCGCAGAATAGAAAAAAAAAAGAGTAATAGCTTTTAAAGGAAAATGCGTCATGAGAATACCTGAAAATGACAGCATTGTGCATGATGCAACGAATATTTCATTACATACCTATTTATAAGGAAATTATAATATATCAAATGGAAATAAATTTTCAGGAAATTAGAAATATTCAACCAGGCACTAAAAAAAAAAAAGAATTTCAGGTCACTGAACAAAACCATCTCTAATTCGAGGAAATCCCAGTGCGGCTACGAAAGCAACTGCTTACCATGACAAAATGAATACCTCGTTCATGAAAACTATAACGTCCATAGGAATAACATCCGACTAGACTCCTGCATTACGGGGAAGCTATTGGGTTTCCTCGACATCATTCAGCGTGCAGTAGAGCATGGACCCTAAATCATGGCAGTCATATGACCTCGTGATTGAGATCAACGTATGGATATGCATTTCTTCAGAGCCTCAACAAACATTAACTTCAAACTGTACGTAATTTAAGGCTTGCATCTGAAGTCCGTATGCACTGCATGTCTCATAGTTTATTCTCCCCAGCGACATGCTCGGGAATGGTTATCACACTTCTCTAGAATTGAATGCTCTTGCAAATGTGAACGAATATAAGCATCCTAAGAACACCTGATCACAGAGAATATCTAAAATTCTAAAAGTTAGCATACCCTCATCATCAAGCTTCAGAACTTTGCTAATTCGGAAAGCAAAGGACCGAGAAGTTTAAGAAGATTCTAACTTCGGATTTAATGTAGTTGTTAGACACAACAATAAGTACAATGTCCCCTTTCATGCTCACTGACATATTGTAACTTAATAACTTAGAGCTTTAAAGCTAGCAATCTAGTTGAGAAGGAAATGAAAATTTTGTGCATGGCATGTAGCATTATTTAGACTAGATTTCCACTTACGTCATTTTTCTGTTTGCAAATACTCAAGATACTCGTGAGTGTGCGTGTGAATATAAATATATGCACTTATATGTGTGAGTATGTGTGTGTGTGTATGTGCGCATAAGTGTGCGTGTGTATGTGTGTTCTCTTTCTCTTTTTATTGAATACTATATTTTGACCGGCCAACTACTTGGCAGCAAGGTTGTGAAGGAAAGCATCTTGTTTGACGTCATCATTTAAATCTTAAGGAACTCCCAGCATTCGCGATCCTTTACAACTTATGAATTAAGGACATGCGTTCTCTCCCCAAGAATACATTTTCAGTCATACTTTGCTCTGGAGAGGCTGATATGTAACCTGTTGCTCAAAAAACAAAAACAAAAGCAAATAGAAACTGTATGAAACTGGAAATGTATCCTAGGTACTGGATTTGCAAAGTTTTTATCACTGTTCCATAGGTAGCCTGTTTCCCTTCTATGTATACATGAATATACGTAGGTATGTTCATGCGTATATAAATGTATTTATGTACACTAAACGCGAGTTGTTATAATTTATCATATTAAAACCACTTAATATAATGTAGCAGCGAAAGCAGTGTGATTTTCATGTCTTCATAGTAGTATTGACTTATGGACTTATGGACAAGAGACTCTTAGTCGTGAACATTCCGGCTTTTTTTATATATAACCGTCTTTACAATTATGTTCTTTTTCTAAGATGCAATCATTTCATTTGAGTAAATATGGCTACTGCTTCCATCAGGTCAAAGGATCAAGTATATTCTTTAAGAGACTACATTGTTTGCCCAGTTTCAGAACCTGATTTATCCACGTATTATAACTGGTATCAATGTATAATGGCTGCAGAATCGTTAGCACGCGGGGAAAAACGCTTAGAGGCTTTTCATTGGGTTCGACTTTATTTTCATCCTTTCGGGGATGATAAAATAAGTACAAGTTGAGAACATGGACCGATATAAGCGACTTAACTCCTTCCCATGAATTTGAAACCAGCATATGTAAGCGACTTATCCCATTCTCCTAAATTTGAAACCGGTATATGATGGCTTTGAAACACAGATCTAAAAAGATATGGAAACTTTCTACCAACTCTTATTGAACATTTAATACATTCCATAATTAATGTTTTACTCCGTGTGTCTCTAGTCAATTGTGTTGGCTCGAAATACAATAGAAATTTAGTAACTATAGCGACAGAAACATAACGGGATATTGTGTTATTTAATTTATTCATAGAAGTGACGAATTGGAATGAAGCTGTCTAGAATATTCCTCGGATTTAGTATTGATCTCATATCTACGTATAAAAAGAAGACAGTCAAATATAGTATCAGTGTTAGAAAGCGGTAAGAAATTAGTTCTAAAAAAGAAAGCACATACGAACAAAAATGAAGTGATGCGCTTAAAATTTTTATTTTTCTTTCAATCTCCCATCTCTGAATCTGTATTTTTGTCTCTTCCTCTCTCTTTTTCTCAGAAATGTTTTTCATGCGTATGATTGTGTGCGCGCGTGTCTGTGTATCACTACAAACACATACACACACACACGCGCGAGCGCGCGCGCGTATATATATTCAATTTGATTGTAATACAGTAATAATATTAAACTTATTTTCGGTCTATGAGAAATATTCATATTTTTACATGCTCACTGGTGTATTAGTGTACATATGTTGTGTATGCATGTACAGGAAAGAAAACGTGGTTAGGAAGAGAGTGGATGAGTGACAGAAAGAAATATATGCAATGCAATTATAATAACAGTTTCAAATTGTGGCTCAAGGCCAGCAATTTCGAGGGAGAGAGTAGGTCAATTATATCGACCCCAGTAATCAACTGGTTCTTATTCTATTGACTCCGAAATGATAAAATGTATAGTCGACATCGGCTAAATTTGAACTTAGAACGTAAGACGGACGAAATGCTACTAGTTACATTGCCAGGCGCCCAAACGATTCTGCAATCTCACCGCCAATGCAATTAAAATATTGAAAAATTAGAACGTATTTTGTTTATTGCAAAAATATATTTTCGTCTCTAATTGCAAGATATATATAACTAAGGAGAATTCTGTATTTTGGTATAGTCTACGATTAAAATATTTGTTTTACAATGTGGCGTCACTGAGATTTTAAACAATTTTATTGTTTTTTTCTTAGAGTGAAAATGCAGTCTTTTATTGGAATTGGTTACGCATCAGATATAGTAATATATTTCACTTCGACTCCTGAACTTGAATGAGTTCGATGCTATAAGCAAAAGAGTGATGTGATGTGGCGAGGATGTCATTTCATCTGGAATCCTTTCGATGTTACGTTATGTTTTTGGTTTCTTTTCAGTTAGTATTACCGATGTGGTTGTAGATGTGCTACATTTTAAACAGATTCTACAGCAGCTGGAGGAAGTATTTAAAGATAGTTTTATTATAATGCCTGGTATATATATTATTGAATTATTAGGACGAAATACCACTGCAATATATATGCGAAGAGTTTGTAAATGAGAGAAAACGGAAAGCATAACTATACTTGCCAGGATTCAAATGCAGTATAAATTGGAAATATTTCAATCAGAAGTGTTATTAATAATATAGCTGAAACATAACTATGATTATCCTCAAAATATGCATTTTTGTTCATAGGGAGATCTCAGGATGTAGATAATATGAAATATAGTACACCACATCAGTAAGAACACGACGATTGGGCGACACAATTTTGAAACTAATGGATTTCGTGGCGGACATCTTGGCGCTAGAAAATTACTTTAATCAACTGTATTGAGAGAATTTCGTTGAAAAAATATAATATCATAATTTATTATTTTATATATCTAAAATATATCTAAAATATAGTTATATACTTCTTTATTTATTTATTCATTTGGTGTTTATGTGCAATAATTGTCTGGAATTCGACGGTATCCAATATTGCACAATAGTTTAAAATATTATTTTATCTCTAAGCTTTGCACACTAAGATCCCGTTCTCGTGTTTCTGATTCTCTATTTCTACGTCATCATTTTAGTCATTGGATGCCTCTCTATGCCTGTTATTGGAAGGTTTCCCTTTATAATTTCTTCAGATATATTCTATATCGCATGGTTACAGAAAAGTGTATGGATATGCTAATGTTTTTCGAAAAGTGTCAAATTTAGAAAAGTGTGTGCTACATTCCAATATGGCAGGCTGTGTGTTCATGACTGACCGGCTTAATTGAAGAGGTTAAAGTACGTGAACATTAAACAATACTGAAACATATAGCTACTTATATGCATTAAATGTGAAGTGTATGAATTATGTAGGGAAAAATATTCGTTGACTTCATAAATTCATCAACGGAAGTATTTAACTAAACTAAGATATTATTACGAATAAAATTTACAATTAAATGGAGATCTAACGTTAATGAGAACATGTAAGCATAAAATATTCTAAACCGGAAAAAAAAATCTAATTAGTTTGTGACAAACAGGGATACGTGGTATCAGAGTTAGTAAATGATTTTGTGCCAAGGGTATGTTATATAGAATTTGAAATAAAATACATCCACGTTAATTCGTGACATAATTGCTATATACATAATTAACAAGAAAATAACATTATGATTCAAATGATGAACATATATATGTATGCGTGAAAGATGGAAATGTACATTTATATGTGTCTCTAATGTAAGGAGCCGAAGATAAAGCAGATAATCGAAGCGAGAAATGGAAGATGGAATGAAAAAAGAATGGATTAAAATAGAGATTTGGGTTGAGAGAAATATTGTGTTGTTTAAGTAGTTGAGTAGAGAAGTTCGAGTCTAATACACTGAATAATTATGCGTAAAAATGTGTACATCTTAAAGTAATTTCAGACCAAAATCAATTAATGTTTGAAAATTGTATTTAAGAGGAAACTAGTTATTTAAATTTAATGAACTTAATTTACATAAATTGGAGAAAATCTGTGCCAAAGTAAGTGTCAAGCAGAAGGTTAAACAAAATTTTAAATGAAATCAATAAGTATAAAGACAAAAGAAGAATGCTAATAAACGATTGGGCGAGAGCAATGTGAGCGTAATTAGATGTAGTTGGACATAAATAGATTTCAGGAAATGGGAAGAAAATGTAGAGGTAATTAGTTTAATTAGAATAGAATATGGGGTTAAATGGAAAAATCAGAAAAGGAATACGTATAAGTCTTGCAAAAGGTGTTTTATAAGTGGAATGTACTGAATAAAATTATAAAGCATTAAAATAGTATTTTAGGACCAAACAATCTATAATTAGACTGCATATAGAGGGAATCAAATAAAGGTGTTTCACATAAAACAAAAATCATATACGCTGTCTCATGCATATGAATGTATAGATAAATACGAACAATAGCACGCTTGCATGCACAAGCATGGCTTTTGTGTATGTTTATATGGAGACATATTGTGTGTTCATATAGGTTTGTAAATTTGGCCCTGACTTCGTTTGGTCATGCGAAGGCACGTAGCTTAGTGTCTTGTACATTTGGCTCATAAGTGTAAGGTCGTGATTTCAGTTCACGCTGACACGTTATTTATCTTTACTTCAATGCAGTCAGCTGGAAAAAATGCGTTGTGCCAGTAATTCAAAGAGCTAGCCTTATTACACTGTGTTACGCTGAATCTCCCTGATAACTGTGTTAAGGGCACGTACAACTGTAGAGCGTTCAGTCATTTATACGTTAATTTCATGAACACGCCGTTCGTTTTATCGCCGTTCGTTTTATCGTCTAGAACAAACAACGTCTTAACCAGCGAAGAGCCAGGCCAAGATACTTTTTTAGCCTTGGGACTCAGGATTACAAGAACATGGTTACGATTCCTGAACCGAGTGTCGCATTTTGTACTTGATTAGGATACTTTTGATTCAGGTTCCACAACTTAACTTGAATGGTAATGAACACTCGCCGAAGGCTGACGAGGCCCTTCCTACCTTCAACTATGCCATCCTGGATATTCTGACGTGTGGCACAACTAAAGAGGCACGTAAAGCAATTTTCAAATTCTTGGTCATATTTACATGCATGTCTTTCTTTGTGTGCATGTGTATCAGTAGACTTCCAGTCGTATTTATATATCTGTGTAGACTTACTCCAACGATACTTCATGTCCTCCTGTTTTTCATATCTCCGGTCCATATTTCCAATACTGCTTTCTATGAACCTTGTTACCAATCTACAAGCATTCGGAATGTTTTTTTTTTTTTCATCAGTAGTCATCTTTTCTTCTCAATCCTTAATTTTCTCAGATTCCTTCCTCCTTTACTTCCTTATGTGATAAGTTCGTACGGATGCCTTCTCGACGTACATTTTGCCCTGACTCTCTTATGCATGATGGAACCTCACACTCCTCAGGTCTGGTAAAAGTCGTTTGACAAACACCTACTTGCGCGCGCACACACACACAGAAACACACACATATGTACGTATATATGTATGTATGTGAAAAAGTTGAAATTAGAAAGAGAGAGAAAGGGGAGACGGAGAGGGATAGAGAGAAAAAACTTACTTCCTCTGTCGCTGGAATATTATATATCGATATTGAGACATGTATGGCCACACAAATCTGGGTGGTAGTTGAACTCACAGAACATAAAGCTAGAAAGAATAACGCTGGAAATCGAGCGTTATATATATATATATATATATATATATGTATACAGAGAGAGAGAGAGAGAGAGAGAGAGAGAGAGAGATCACCTGCTGACAATTCTTATATATTTCGGCGAACATTTCTCGCTACAACGGCAAACTTTTGTTCTTCCTGCCACTGTATGAATAACATATTTAGTCTGAAATTTATACGAAATATTCACTTACTTTGTAAGTAGAAATTCTAAAATACATTTTGTTGTGGATACGAAACACCGGTGATAAAAAACAAATAGCAACAATGACTGCAGCTTGTATAGCTTCTCACAAAAGCCATTGATTCTCTCAGTAGGTATTCAATTGTGGAAGCGAGCATTTAAATTTGACGAATTCAATTCTAGTATTAATCTAGTGCTTTATTGAACTTTTATTTACAATATTCTGTCAAAAAGACACAGAGATACACGCCAAGATTTGAGACATCGTCAACAATGAATAGAATATTGAATAGAGCTATGTCATAAGTTTATATAATCTGATGAGAAAGTGAACGATCTTCTGACTTGCACGTGTTCGCTAGGAAGATGAACTGAGGCGAAAGAATTAAAAAGCAAACTCTCAGCTTTGTAGAAATTTGTCACACTGTGATTAATATATGACAAACTCATTGCGAATATTAACAACAATTTATTGAACATTTGTAACCGATATCAGCGAAGTAGGTAGAATCTTTGACTTGTAACCGAAATGTTTATAGTTCATATAACACTATCTATGCTTAACTGCGCACTCAATTTTTACGGAATATAGCCATTTAGATCTAACATACAGCACAGGTTTCGTAAAGCAGTTGCGGCATATATATTCTAATAGATATAAATAAATGTTTTGATAACTTCCAATTCCAGCGGATTTCACGTCATTCCTATACAACCCAAGCCAAATCATTACATTATATAATATCTAATAAACCGAGACATAAGTTGAAACACAGTTATTTCAATATTTTCCCAGTTCTATCAATAGCAATATGCAAAAACAAAAAAAAAGAAGACAGTAAAAAATAATAGCGAGTTCAGATCACCTAACATATGTAGTATCCAACAAGGCAAACACCAGTAAATAAATATATGCTTCATGGAATTATAGCATAATGCGATAACAGAATAACTGTAATTGAAAATGTTCATACTTACACCTGAACATAGTTATTACACAATCGATAAGGACACCCCTAGAGAATTAGATTCCGATTTGATGGTCACAGTTATTAATATACCAGTAATGGCTGATTGGAATTTTAATCTCATGTTGTTTACTACCGTCATAAAATATAGCCGCTCAGAACATTATCAGTAAATAACAATAATGTATATATATAAATATATATATATATATATATATATATATATA
>NC_068982.1:19476119-19476636 GCF_001194135.2 Octopus bimaculoides
TGTGTGTGTGTGTGTGTGTGTGTGTGTGTGTGTGTGTGTGTGTGTGTGTGTGTGTGTGTGTGTGTGTATGTGTGTGTGTGTATGTGTATGTGTGTGTGTGCGTGTGTGTGTGAGAGAGTGTGTGTGTGAGTGTGTGTGCCTGTTCGGTGGTATATGGACGAATTGCTAGAATGTTAGCTTTCTCGATCTTAAGCTGCTGATACCGATTCTAAGAGCAGGTTTGACTTGCGTCTTTGAACAATGCATTTCATTTCAAGTAGCTCCAGCATAGGCAGTTGAAAAGGCGCAACAACTGGTGCATCACTCACTGTTTCCAGCTGCAACATCGTCGATGTGTTTCCGATAGAGCAACAGAGTGGGCGTCTCTTTTTGATCCTGGAAACAAAATGAATCTAAAGTTTGCATTATACGTGCTACCATGTTATTCTGATTACCAAGGGTTGCTCCGCCGTCTGATTTGTGTCTGTCTCTGTTTGACTCTTTCCCTTTCACACACGCTGTATATATATATATATAT
>NC_068982.1:19476646-19478449 GCF_001194135.2 Octopus bimaculoides
ATATATATATATATATGTGTGTGTGTGTGTGTGTGTGTGTGTGTGTGTTTTGTATGCTAATGTCTGTCATCGTGGACAAATGGCGCAAGCAGCGGGACGTAAACTGTGTACCAGCTCGCAGAATATATTTCAAAGACCTATTTAATGCTATTTACGACTTTGCTACGTCCAGCCATCCACATTGTAATTTAAAGAATCAATAGTTCAGCTGATGGAATACCTCGATGTATTGGCTAATGATGATGCATTTTATTGAAGCATTGAATATTTCGTTATCTGCACCTATATTATATTATTGTTCTAGTAATACGTCTTTTGGGGCAATTCCTTCTTAGAAGATTGTCTACGACCCATGTATGTGTTTTTGGCTTTTGTAGTGCTTTATATGTTTTTTCTTCGTATTTATAACTATATTCAAGCATTTGTTTTTAATCTGCAGATTGTATATTTTTGGTTCTGCTCGGGAGTACCTATTGATTAATTGTTTTTGTGTATGTAAAACGTTATTGTTATTAAGGTTCGATGGTCAATTAAACCGGTGATGGATATTTATTTTGTGGGTAAGTGAAGAGGTGATTTTTTTTGTCATTTGTTTGCAAGATTCTATGTATGTCTTGAAAATTTTCTTTAGACAAGCACGTTTTGGACTTTGACACAGAACAGTGCTGCTTTGACTTAAGTTTCTTTGTTGGACGATATCGTAGACACTCCCCAGTTTCTGCTGCATATGGTTTGCGGTTGCTATATCTGCTTATTTATAGAAGGAGGTATCACATTTTTTACTAAACTTAACATTTTCAGGTGATTAACATTATTTTTCCACTACTAATTCTAGCTATTTGAGAATAGATCTTTAAATATGAATGTATTGAATATTGGAGGAACATGATACTTCCCTAAATAATGTATTACATTATTTCAATGTAAAGAGGTTTTTATTTCTATGTGCAACCCTATTAGCTCAAAATTCCTGTTCCGTCTTACGAACCTATACATAGTAAGAAAAATTTGAATATGCATCGTTTTTACAATGATGTCGTGTCATGGTGAATAGGCGGAATATGATGGATTATTATATGCAAATATATATTGGTTACATTTCTATTTTTATATTTGATCCAAACTTTATAATTTCAAAAAATGATTACGTATCTACGTTTGGATAAAATTTTAAATAAAAACTTTCCAAGTCACTTTAAAAAGTAAAATATGGCTTTTCATGTTCATCACATGCGCTTTAGTATGACTTTATACAATCTGTTCAGCAGAAAAAAATCTCGCTGAAACACAACGTAGAAGAGAGAAATATGATGATTTCAGACGTAGCCATGATTATACAAATCAAAGGATGGGGAATGTTGACTTGATCGACAATTTTTTTTTTTCTTGATACTTGACTTTATCGACGCCAGAAAAATATAATCAAAGTTTATTTCTGTGTTTTTAGCAAGGAAAGCCATAATGAATAGCGCAGATATTTGAAGTCAATACACCAAAATAAAAACTAAAACTGTGCTTTTCAGGCACATAATGTATATTGCAAAACAGTAAAGGCTTAAATAGAATAACACATTGTCTACAACACATTTAGTATAATTCGTTTCTCCTTTCGTTATCTGTATTGCTCACAATATATACGGATGCATACAAAAGCGACGCTCATAAACATATACTCCTCTCTAAATAAGAGAGCATGTGTGTATGTACACGCAGATACTCACCCACTCACGCACACATAAACACACACGCATATATTCGACGCATACACAAACAAGCGCACATAGATGGATCCACTATATATAT
>NC_068982.1:19480749-19482718 GCF_001194135.2 Octopus bimaculoides
TATATACATATATATATATATATATGTGAGGTATGTTTCATGTGTGCATGCATTTATGTATGTATAATGAGATATGATTTATATATACACACATATTTTGACCACCTCTTTTAAACTTTTTCTCATGAATACTCACGAAGTCGGATACCATTTTTAAGATAAATGTGTACGCAATGCTGATATTCTGTTAAAATTTAAACGTGATATCTTCCTGGTAATACGTAGAAGTAGATTGTACTGTGTGATATATGATACAGAAATCTAATTTTCTTTTAGCTATTCAAGAAGTGACGTACGAACATATGTATATTATTTTTACTGTGTTTTGTCTCTGATTTTCCAACGTGGTTCAAAAATATATCTTAATATAAATTTGGTGTCCGCGAGTTGGCCGAATCGTTAGCACACCGAGCGTAATGATCAGCAGCATTTCGACTGGCTTTACATTCTTAGGTTAAATTCCTACCAAGGTAGACTTTACTTTTCATCCTTTCGGTGTCGATAATATATGTACCAGTTGAGTACTGGGATCAATGCAACCGACCTACCCCTTCCCTGTAAATTGCTGGCTTTGAGCCAAAAATTGAAACCAGTTAAATTAAATACGCCACTTCGTCATGAAAAATGTTAAATTGGGCTTATTGTCCAGAAAACAATTGAGCAAATGAGATAGATTTCACATGATTGCCTGGATTATTCTATTAGAAGCGTACTTAAATGTGCTTCAAACAATACGTTAATTCCATAAATGATGAAAAATGTATTGAATAATGTAGGGATTGCTATAAAGCACAAACGGAACGTGATAGACACGGCTCCTTAACCGGTGATCAGACGTTTTCTCGATGAAGACTAAAAAGGGCGGTAGGTTAAGTTAGTAACAAAAACAACGACAGCAGACCAACATTTATCAGTTACTTCTAACATATTTTTAATCGTGTATATATAAGAAGGCAAATGTTTTACGAAGTATAAAAGAACTTCAAATACATTTATCCGAGATTAACATAGTGTAGGACACGTCAGTCAGCAGTGATATCTCCGTTAGTGCAGTTTTAAAGTATGTCTTTTATAAGGCAGTTAAAAGTATTCTAGCTGGGTCGGTATACGAATCGTCTTGGGAGAATATCAACAGATCGGAAACACGATATTCACTATATAACATAGTTTGTATACATGTCAAATTTTCTCCTTAATAGAGGCAATCGTTTTCAGAATAAACTCAAGTAGTAAACATTATTTATAATATGTACGTGTTAAACGACGTACAAGTATAAACAGATTACTAATGGCTGTTGAAAAATCAGGTGTAAACATACATACACTAATGTATATATAAATATATGTGTGTGTCTGCGTTGTGTGTATGCATTGCTGAGTGTATGTATGCATGTGTGTGTATGTATATATATATATATATATATATATATATATATATATATATATATATATATATATATATATAATGTTTTACCCATATTATATATCTATATATCTATATATATGTAATGTTTTACATGTATGCATATACATATATACATATGAATGTATATATCTGTGTATGTATATGTATTTGTAAGCGTATACGCACACATATGTGTTTGAAATGTAAGAATGAAGCAGTTGAATAAAGACCATTTATGCCACAGAAAGATAGATTCAAATGCACAAAGGCTGGATATGTTATGATTCCGATATTTAAGCAATAGCGTTACTGTTAAAAGTTGTTAAGTACCACCAAGAGTTAACAGTGTGTTTACATGCGTTTTTACTATGCATTAGAAATATATTTATACTACCGACCGGTAACAGTTACGTAACAGTTATAAACAAACAAGAAACATCTGGGGGTTATATTTAGAGTTCATCAACAATCGCAGTCATTCATTTATATAATTACATACAAGCACACACATGTATAAGCACTCACACACGTATAAACACACTTCTATATATATATATATATATA
>NC_068982.1:19482782-19483968 GCF_001194135.2 Octopus bimaculoides
GTGTGTGTGTGTGTGTGTGCGTGTGTGTGTGTGTGTGTGTGTGTGTCTAAATTTCTAAGTATATCCGTGTATATATCTGTATGTATATTTGTGTGTATAATCGTATGCATGTGTATATGTGTGTGTGTTTGTGTATATTATCTTGTACACATATTTCCATTTATGAATGGCATTTATATTGAAAACGAGGTTCTCTAAAACATGTAAGGTCAGATTTACAGAACGGGCGTTTGGAGGTGTGAAGAAAATATGTTGTTCAAAGACTTGGTGATCACATTTATATGAATTAGAATGATACGGAAGACAGAGAGCTGAGAGTGAGGACTGGTGGGTGGGCAAGAGAGTGAAAAGATGAAAGAGATAGGGATCTCAAGGTTTGTTTGATATTCAGGTGTTCAGTTTAGTAAATATATATAATTACGTAGTATACAAAAATAAGAGGAATGACCAGCAAAAGTGGACTCCTATATGCTAGAAATAGATACCGAATCATCCAACCACGAAAAATATGCTCTCAGTAAAAATTTAGCGACACAACAGACTGTAAAAGGGGAGTATATATATAGCTTTCATTTAAATAATCTCCTTCATATTTCATTAGTTTCCAATAATAAAGATAAATACTTCTGATAATGGTAGACACCTGAGATTTTTTGTGGAGGAAGGGTTAATTCATAAAATCATCATCGATAGTTGACTGGTACTATATGTTATCAACCACAAATGGATGAAATACAAAACTGATAGTAGTGGGACTTGAATTTTCCGATGCTGTAACTATTATGCAATCTACTGATCTCAAGTGAGCAATGTTTCCTTATCTAACCCTAGGCCTAAAATGTAAAGAATGAATAAGTCAAGCAAATTGAGCCCAGTAATAGATCAGTTCTTTATTACATCAACAGGAACGGATGAAAGGAATTTTGCTCTCAAATTCATTTGAACGTCGTCTGATTAGGATGTTGCGCTAAATAGCCTACACTGTAATTTATACTAATTTACTGTCCGCAATAATTTCTCTTCAAGGAAAAAGACAGAAATTTTGAAGGGAGAAGTTAGTCGATTAAATAGTCATAGTACCTGGCTGGTACTATAATCTATAA
Source organism: Octopus bimaculoides (assembly GCF_001194135.2). Classification (NCBI taxonomy): domain Eukaryota; kingdom Metazoa; phylum Mollusca; class Cephalopoda; order Octopoda; family Octopodidae; genus Octopus; species Octopus bimaculoides. The sequence continues at coordinate 19,483,886 of NC_068982.1, forward strand.
ACTCGGAGGTAGGAAGGGAGAAACCCACCTCGGTAGGATTTGAACTCAGAACATAAAGCGGCTGAAAAATATTCTTTTCTACT
>NC_068982.1:19484051-19486330 GCF_001194135.2 Octopus bimaculoides
GGAATTTGAACTCAGAACGTAAAGACAGACGAAATATCGCTAAGTATTTCACCCGGCGTGCTTAACGTTACTTATTTCTTTATTGACCACAAGGGGCTACACACAGAGGGGACAAACAAGGAGAGACAAAGGAGTTAAGTTGATTACATCGACCTTAGTGCATAACTGGTACTTAATTTATCGACCCCGAAGGGATGAAAGGCAAAGTCGACCTCAGCGGAATTAGAACACAACGTAATGACAAACGAAATATCGCTAAGCATTTTGCCCGTCATGCTAACGATTCTGCCAGCTCGCCGCCTTCTGGCTGAAAAATATTCTTTTCTTCTCTAGGCGCAGGGCTCGCTCGAAATTTATGAGGAGGGGACTAGTCAATAAGATCGACCCCCAGTACGCAACTAGTACTTAGTTTATCGATCCCGAACTATGAAATGCAAAGTCGACCTGGGTGTAATTTGAACTCAGAACGTAAAGTCACACGAAATACCGCTAACCAATTTCGCCCGGCGGAAAAGTATTAAAACGCAAATGTTCTTGGCTATGCAACACTAAATCTCCTCCATACATCCACCTCCTCTTCTTCCTCTACATATCCTTCTCCACACATCCTCCTACTCTTCCTACTCATCCTCACCATGGCAGTTGCTGTTGTTGTTGGCATGAGGCCAGACATTTTCAGTGGAGAGGATATTAGTATGATCCAGGTACTAGACGGGTATATTATTTTTCCACACGGAACGTACAGTTTCACAACTAACTAAATACGACTTACTCTTTAGTCAGAATGTCTAATGATTCTGCTAGTTCACCGCCCCCATACTACTACTACTACTACTACTACTACTACTACTACTACTACTACAACTGCTGCTGCTGCTGCTGCTGCTGTTAGTTTAATAAACGAAACGATGTGTAATTTGCTTTTCACAAATGCAGATATCCGTAAGAGATGGACTTAGAAATATATACTGGCACAGTACATGATGGATATATATATATATATATATATATATATACATACATATGTGAATATGTATTGCACACACACACATATGTGTGCATGTACGCACGTATGTATGTATGGATGCGTGTATGTGTGTGGGCATTTATATGTATGTATGTACGTATGTATGGAATGACATCGGCTGTATTAGCATTAAAATTGTTGTAAAGCATTACGCCTAGAAATTTACTTTGTTCATGAAATAAGAAATTAGAGTCGACGCAAGCGCCTCTGTATGGTTGCCCAACTTGCTATCAAAGGCAGCCGAATACTCATAAGTCACACTGTATCATGAAAGCTATCATTAGATAACGTTGGGTTTTATAATACCAAAATATCGGGATCGCGGGTCTGATATATGGTAATTGTTACTTGGGTTCGTCTGATTGATATCCTTAAAATATATAATCTATGACGCATAGAGAAAAAAACTATTTGGTTTTATTTTCTTGAAAATTGTATAGTTTAGGTTACTATACTGAAGTGTGTGCAGAAGAGAAGTAAAGTTTTTCTCCAAACATAAGTTTTAGAGATACACAGTTTCCTTATACTGTAAAGAAAATTGTTTGAATTTATGATATGTAGACAGTTGTCCTCCAAACATTTAAATTATTTCTAGTTTTACAAACAGGAGGAACATTTATGTATATTTACTATGGTCCGGAAAACATTAATATCAGAGTTTATTTTCTTATCGTGTGTTTAGAGACAGGATATAAGTTATTGATTTGGAATATTTATATTTGGTTTGTATATATGTAATCATAATTTCTCTATCGTCTATGCGGTTGTGTGCTCATAAGAGAAGCATGTAAACAAAATAAATTAATAAAAAACTTAACAACAAATATTGAATGTGAGCTTATGTCATGATGTCGCTGTCGGCAATATTTTAATAACATTTTTAAATATGAATATTAGCCTCGATTAAAACGTGTGTATCATATCAATGTTATATTAAAATATAAATGATATACATATTTTTTTTTTTCATATATTTTCTAACTTTATTTTAGCTAGACCACAAACTACTGAGCTATTGAACCCCTCTACACTTACACACAAACACACTCTCTCGCTCTCCAATACACGCGCGCGCGCACAAACACTCACTCACGCACACACACATTGTAATTTTGTATTCAAAATATATTGACAAGTTTATAGAAAAGTGAAAACGAATAATTTACGAGTTACATAAATAGATGCAACCACCCATCCCTACACACATACATGCATACATACAAACATACATATAAGTATATGTATATATATA
>NC_068982.1:19486710-19489950 GCF_001194135.2 Octopus bimaculoides
TATATATATATATATATATATATATATATATATATGTATATAATCTAAATTACAGTAGTGACTACCATATTTAAAAGATTGAAGCATCCAAGTTAATTGTAAATTATATTCATAATAACAAAAAAATACATTTATTGTGTTAATGGACGGTTGTGGTAAAGGAAACCGCGGTGGAGAAGGAGAAATACAAGTTAGGTAAATATGAAATGCAGAAGAATACTAGTCCGATCAATTGTAGTATGGCAAGGATTCAGAACATACTTCAATTTTATTAGACCTCAACAGCGAACCATAAATTAACTATTGCTAGCGGCTGAGTATTTCATATATGAAAGGAAATTAGCGATATCATTTCATTTGCTGTTAGGAGATCTATGTAGCAGAACTCAATCTGAGGACTTGTAAGCTCACAAGAGGCTACAAATGCCAAAGCAATATTATGATGGGTGTTGTTTGTTTAGAGAAGTCAGGATTGATTTTCCGAAATGAAATATTTAAACCAGACCGTGTACTTATATTTTAAACATATTTTGAAAATCTTTATTCGGGATTAAAGTATGAAGAGAACATTATTTTATCAGCGAAAAGAAAGTAAACTAAGAATGGGACAAGATCCAATGTAATTCATCATGCAAGGCCACGACGTCTTTTGTAATTTCCGTGAGACTCAATATAGGGCATTATTTCATATAAGTATCTCAATATGAGCAAATGCACACGGGTTGGTATAAACTTTAGGGGCATGTCTGTGGTGGGCTTCCGTCGTTTATTCGATGAACGAAATTTTCTGCTCCTGTATTATTATATACCTGCCTGAGCATTCCACATCACGTTTGACCGTCACGCCGTCTCAAGCAGAATCAGCTATTCATTTTGTGATGAGGTGGTCATTTTAAATTGCCATTGCTATCCATCCGGTGAGTTTCTACAGTGTATCCCACTAACTAATTTCACTTAGAAAGCTATGGGTCGACTCGAACCTACATACATGACACGTAGCGCGATCGAACTTGCGGTTCTGTGGTTGTCATACAAAGTGCTTAGATATTCGTTCGTACAGTGCCTATGTGTGTGTGAACATGTTTGCCGTTGAGTGTGTACATGCATGTGTGCCGTGCGTATGTGTATGTGTGTGTGTGTGTGTGTGTGTGTGTGTGTGCGCGCGCGTGCGTGTAGGTATATGTTTTCGTATACCTTGGTGTTCTATCGCAAGAAATTTCGCACATCGGTCTACATACGAAATGCAATTAATTCACTGTTTATTCATTCGAAGCTGCTGAAAAAAAATAGATTTAACTTCGTAAACTCCGCTATGACTTTTAATAATATGACGAAAGCTTACTGTCATTTAGTATTACATTGCCTAAGGAATCAATGAGTGGGTGTAAGCAACTAATAAGCTTCTTACAGGAAAATTTTACACCAATTCGGCGCTAAAGTATTTGATATAGAGGGAACATTTCCACAATTCAAGTCGAATAAATCAATTAAAGTGTATTAAATATTGTGTACAGCGGTGAGTGATTCTTTAGCAGATTTTCACAACTCCAGACTGGTTGCTGTCTCTTTGGAACGAACCAGATCTCGGAATGATTAAAGCATACGTATGGATATCGTGTATCGACATCAAGGAGCGTGGTATAGCGTAAAAAAAATGCTGAGCATAAACGTTAGCACGTCGGACGAAATGCTTAGCGGTATTTCGTCTGCCGCTACGTTCTGAGTACAAATTCGTCGAGGTCGACTTTGCCTTTCATCCTTCCGGGGTCGATAAATTAAGTACAAGTTACGCACTGGGGTCGATATAATCGACTTAATCCGTATGTCTGTCCTTGTTTGTCCCCTCTGTGTGTAGCCCCTTGGGGGCAGTAAAGAAATAGGTATTTCGTCTGCCGCTACGTTCTGAGTACAAATTCGTCGAGGTCGACTTTGCCTTCCATCCTTGCGGGGTCGATGAATTAAGTACCGGTTACGCACAGGGGTCGATGTAATCAACTTAATTCGTTTGTCTGTCCTTGCTTGTCCCCTCTGTGTGTAACCCCTTGTGGGCAGTAAATAAATAAGAAATTCATGAGACGATATCTAAAAAAAAAAATGCATCTAATAAATTACGTATAAATACTTTCACATCGCCCCTCGGCTATCAACATTCAGTTTACTATATATATTTTAAGTGCAATAGGCGTACCTGGGTAAGTTTTTCCACATATTGCATAACATTAGTGACTCTCAATCTTTTGTGGCTCAGTGTATAGATTCTTTCCCATGTTTTGTAATCAACAATTAAGTATCACCAGATGGAAACTATCAAACAAAGCTTTTCAGCGGTGGTTCAGTATTGATATACGTTCCTTTTATCCTGTACAGCATGAAGCCAATTTTACATACTTGCGCGAACTGAAGACCGATAAGTTTACAGCCTTACAGTAGCATTTAGTCATACGCTTGATGCAACGTAGGAATGCGAGGTGTGGACGTAATGCTATCAATATATCTGGTGAGGTATGAGAGCTTATATATACCTTCACTATATGTATGTTATTATACATGATAATTTAATATATTCCTGTGGGAGTGTACGTTCTCTTATATAAGATCCAATGTGTGTTTGTACATATGTATAACGTACGCATATCTGTCTTACTATCTATCTCTCTATCTCTCTATCTATCTCTCTATCTCTCTATCTATCTATCTATCTATCTATCTATCTATCTATCTATTTATCTATCTATCTATCTGTCTATCTGTCTATCTGTCTGTCAGTTTATGTAACTATCTATCTGTATGTATGTGTGTCTATCTATCTATCTATCTATCTATCTATCTATCTATCTATCTATCTATCTATCTATCTATCTTTCTCTCCTTACATATGAGTGTGTGTTTGTTTGTGTGAGTGTTTTTTGTGTGTGTGCGCGTGTGCGTGCGTGTGTGTGCGTAAGATTAAAAGTTATACCCTCTCATCACAATACTTTTTTTTTATAGAATTGTATGATATATGAAATGAGAAAAGATTCTAACAATGCAGAGATGAAAGCTGAAGTACAACTATATATTTCCGGCGCAAATATCTATCTTCAGACGAGTAGAGTCAAAGTTTGAAGAAGGGTTTTTGCACGAAAAATGTATGAATGTCTTTCAACTTCCGTCCCAGGGTTGTTAGAGTCTTCTTTCATTTCATTTATTATTCCACATCTGTACTACAAAGATTCAAGCGCTAACTGAAATACTCTCAAC
>NC_068982.1:19490041-19491099 GCF_001194135.2 Octopus bimaculoides
AACAGTTTCAAGAAATTTGCCTTGTATCAGCTTGCTGAAATAGTATGTATGCAACACAATAGCAGAATACAAATATCAGTAATATATCTAATGCCCTACAACTTTAAAATTGTGAATATAACATCGAGTATTAAATTATTTTTATGCATGATTTTTCACACTTTATACCCAAAGGAAATTCAACAAACCCCACTGAGAAAGATTCAGTTTTGTAGCCATATTTTCCTTCCGTCTCATAATTTTTTTTTTTTTAGAACGATTGAGAGACGCAGAATTACATGGAAATTTAATTTCATTTAGCCTTCATATGTTTCTCTATAAGAAAAAAAAAACTATCTTTTGTAAGATTTCTATTCCCATTGTAGTAATATAATTCACCAATATAACATACACAATTAATTCTACATAGAAAGCTTTGATATAAATATCCATGAAGTTATTATATTAACTGTGCAAAGCCACTCCTATCGGAAATTACTTTGTGTATTTTACAAGTTATTCGTCTTCGTTTTTATATGTAAACAAGATATAAAAGGAATAGATGTCGTTAATACTTAGTGTTGGGTGCAATGTGACAGTAACATAAAAAGAACGATTTTTCAATGTCGTCGTTGCCAATGTTGGTGATGGTTAAACAAATGTCATGCGCACACAGCCCTCATTCTTAATGTTCTCACTGGGAAACAAAATTCCGAACAAAACTGTGTAGATGACATCGGGTTTGTACTTTGTAGCAAATAGAGTTACTTTCACAGCACTTGAAACGTCCATCTGGCTTTTGGAGCCATTACTAAGATAAAAGCTGTTTGTGATCTTTTAAAATTACAGACTATACACAACATAGACGATGGCTTTTGAAGTATACATAAATTCATCTCTGTGTGTGTGTGGCATGTGATTTATCTATCTATCACTTTTCCTCTCTCTAACTTTACATACAAGCACGCACACAAACACACACACTTGAACATAACTCCCACACACATGCACACTTATATACATATACATATATAGACATATGTGTGTGTGTATATATATATATATATATATATATATAT
>NC_068982.1:19491818-19495591 GCF_001194135.2 Octopus bimaculoides
TAAGTCCTGGTGTTTTTGTTATGTATTTGTCTGAATATTTTTTTTATTATACCTAAGGCACCTACTATGATAGGAATTGTTTCTGTTTTTAGATTCCACATTCGAGTTATCTCTATTTCCAGGTCTTTGTATTTTGAAAGTTTTTCCATTTCTTTTAGAGAAACGTTGTCATCTGCTGGTATTGATACATCAATTAGAAAGCATTTTATTTCTTCGTGATCTTTGACAACTATATCTGGTCTATTTGCCTTAATTTCTCTATCTGTGTGTATTGGCATATCCCAGAGTATGGTTGCTTTCTCGTTTTCTGTGACCTTTTCTGGCGTGTGTTTATACCATCTTTTTTCTGTTGTTATTCCATAGTATTGGCGTAGCTTCCAGTGTATATAGGTCCCATTATCATTATTATTAGCATACGCACTGTGCATGGACGCACACATAAACACATACACACACATATATATATTGACAATATTTAAAATAGGAATTACTCCGAAGTATCAATAGCATTAACTTTAATTCTATAATTTTAGACCGTCTTTTAAAACCAACACATGTTTCAGTTGCACCGATTAGCAATCGTTGCGATTGCAGCCCTACTGAAAAACGGTATAGTCTCTTCGCGGTCTTCATTTTATATCCCTCGGTATGCTCCGTTTAATGATTTTCAATTATAAACTCTGCGTTCTATAATTGAGAGCTCTCCGTTATGTCAGACGCGAACAATCTCTAGTTCAACGTCTCATTTCATAATCATTTTAAGTCCATCATTTCAAAACCTTTTAAATGATAATTATTCATTTGGATTTAGCAAATGTGAATTTCCTCATGTGAAAGTATCTCAATGCTTGCTCCTGTCTAGAATATATTACATTACCCTTGGATATTGAATACATAACTGAGAGCGAACTGGTAATCATTTTGTGGTAATCCCTCACTTTTCACTAATATATATATACATATATAAAATTATGCGTACATATGTGTATCATTTTTACACAAAGAAGATTTCCTGAGAGTTTCAATAAAAATGTTTGACAACATGAATAATTTTAGGAAAAACTAAAATACAAATTTACCCGTAGTTTGGCTTCAATATTTCTATTGCCTCTTTACGATTCCCCAATTTTTTTAATATCACATTAATCCTCAAAACAGGTTTGTGATACTAGGCTGCTGCTGCTACTACTACTACTACTACTACTACTACTACTACTCAAGCTATTTTGTATCCGTTATATGAAATTATTTGCTGTTGCTTAGCAACAGTATAAAAAAGGAAAAGACCTAATCGGGCAGATATTTCATGCACGATAATTCAAGCCTCGTTAATTCCATCATTCTGTTTGTTACATCGTATTTTGTACGCTATTTGTTACTTAATGTTTCTTTCCGATTCAACTCAAGTAGCAAATCTTCAAAGAGTGTTTTTCATCTATTTCTTTGATATTTCCGATCCCGTAGTCATTTATCTCCATGACTTACGAAAATAATGAGCTTTGACATAGACATACGGCCACAACCATTTTAGTGGAGAATGTCAGGGCTTAAAATTGGCCTCAGTATTTCCATGTTATTTATACCAGAGGGCATAATGAATACATAAGTTGGAGATTAAATAATTTGGGGTTTTCAATTCGATTTTCCCGCATTCATACTCTACTAACACTTAGTCACGAGCAGATAATCGCCCGAATGATGGTCTTTCTGCATGTAATAGCAATAATCAATCATACTAAGCAGAAATCCGGAAAAATTTGGGAGTATAGGTAGTTGATTACATCGTTGCTATTGTGAGGCTGGTCGATATTTCATAGACTCTGAATGGACGATTGACGGAATTGACTACGACGGAATATAATGAGCCCGTAAAACTAGAAGAAATGCCGCTAAGCATTATGACAAGCCTGCTAACGTTTGCTGTCTCGTCGCCTTGCTAAGGGTTACAACTGTAGAAACAAGAACTCAAGGTTTGGGTATTGGAGTATGTAGGTTATATCGACACCTGTGCTGAACTGGTGCATATTCTATCGACCACGATTCATGAAAGGCAGTCAACCTCATCTTAATTTGAGTTCAGAATGTGATGACGGACGAAATGTCACTAAACATTGTATCCGGCGTGCTAACATTTCACAGCACCTTTCTCACCACTTTTCGCAGACTTAATATTAATATCCATGTTTAACGACAACTGCCTTACAGAGCGAGCGTAATGCATGTGCGAATCGCTAACCGAGTGATTAGCAGTATTATAGTATGACTGAAACATAATACATAAAATGCATTTATTTAGATTAATATTTTTATATTTTCTTTTCTTGACTCTTTTGATGATGTAACATACATCTGACCATCTTCGAATAACTGTGTTGGGAGATGATATTTTTGACTAAATAATTTCAAGGTGTTACCACAGCATGACCGCAGGCTAACACAGTTTGAAAACTCAATTCTTTAGATATTGTTTTTTCTTTTTTTTTTTGGCGGTATGTAATATAGTTAAAACTATTTTATTCGTTTTGTTTTTGCTGGGCTATTTTTTTTTTTTGCTTTATTACATTTTTTACGAACGTGAAGAAAAGCTACTTGTTTATATACGAAAATTGACATTTAATACAACAGCGAATCTCGTTATATTAAGCATTATAATTTCTGCTTAATGTACAAATAAATTTTGTAATTTAATATATTTTTAATATTCATTTATAATTTCTTCAAAGAAATATGACATTTGTTTTTAATAATGTGGAGGGAAAAGAGGTAAACTGGACTCAGCCCCGAACTTCTTCAATCATTATGTTATTGATTCGCACACTGCTAATGTTCGTGCGTTTCCACGTTATATACTTTATTTCTTGTAGCCTGTGAATCATAATCTTATATATATGCTGTGATTATCAGCAGGTTGGCTAATCAATTACTTTTATTATATTTATTACATAAAATGGTGAGATATTCAATCATTACACGTTACTCATTCGACCTTGACATACCACTAGTTAGTTTCACCTTGGCGGTTTGGAGGATTCCTTCAGAATATCTTGGATCCAGTTTCAAGCGTATTGCACATCATTTTGGGAAAGTACGTTTTAGCCTAAACATAGTATGACCAAAGAGATTTTAGTAAAATCATTTGGAAACTTCGAACTAAGCATTATTCGTGTCACTATTTCTAACATCACTACTTGGTTTTCGTAATCTTCAAGGAAATCTAACCTGTTGCGCGGATACGAAACATGAATCCGCATTGAAAACAGCATTCTCATTCATTCCGCAAATTTCGAAACAAGACACATACAGCACTTCCTCCTCTGAAACAAGATAGATGCTTCTCAGAACAAGATAGATGCTGCAGTTTCTCCTCTGACTTAGCCATTAAAAATACAAATTCGGTACTTCTGTTGTGAAACTGATGCTTCCAGTAGATTCGACTTTTGAACTAAAATTTTATATAACTCATTTATTTGCTAGGCAATGGGTAGTTGCATGTTATATATTTACTTATTTTTTATCACTTTATTATGCCCAAGTCTACATGTAGACAATATGAAAATTGCCTCTCTCTGCTACACTACCATACACTAACGATTGAAACGAAAAAGCAATCAACTATGGCATCTATTCCCCTCACATCTATCTATCTATCTATATATCTATCTATCTATCTATCTATCTTTCTATCCGTATGTCTGTCTGTCTATTTAACTATTTCTCTCTCTCTCTCTCTCTCTCTCTCTCTCTCTCTATATATATATATATATATATATATA
>NC_068982.1:19495720-19497361 GCF_001194135.2 Octopus bimaculoides
AGAGAGAGAGAGAGAGAGAGAAAAGAGAGAGAGAGAGAGAGAGAGAGAGAGAGAGATGAAAGTGTATTTGCAGATAAACACAGATATGTGCTGGAGGATACACATGCATTCTCATGCACAGCAATTATAGCTGATGCAGACATATCTATTCTATATCATTTTTGAACAATTCAGTCTTAATTCTATGACTAATTAGGCTATTGAACGCATGATCAAACGTTTATTATTATTGTAAAAATACATGGTAATGTTCATTCAAATAACGTTCCCAATTGTTATTATTATTCGCTTTTTTAGACGTTCGTAAAATGTAGAACAAGCTCCTGAAAGAAGCGAGTTTAACTTTCATGGATCTGTTTACCTCTTATGGAGTAAATACCTTAATAGTCTACGAGGTAGGCTCTAAGGAAATTTCATACCTGATATAGAGATGTCTGCCAATTCCCTCATCAGTCGCAGCCTGGCCTGCGCCGTGTCAACAGGCTTATTCTGTCGCTGCTTATCTCGGTTTCTGAAAGGTTTCATTAACTGAGGACCCAAGACGGCCCTCTGCACAGAATACCGTCTGTTGCAAACAAAATCTTCCACTATTGTTGATACTCCTTTTTACATGAGTAATAGAAAATGAACGTGCATTGCTCAGGAACGTGCATGGGGTCCTGGGATTCAGACACATGACATTAAAATCGTGAATCTGGCAATATAATCATTCGGTCACGCCTCCCCTTATTTAGACTATAATTTCTATGTAACGTTTGCCGGATCCAGTGTAAAGACAGAATGCATGAAAATATATATCCAAATGTGCTACGGAATGCAAGAATCTCCGTTCCGCAATTTAAACAAGGTCAAATTATTTAATAGAAATCTGGATATATTCGCAAAATATGGTTACAATTTCAGCAGGAGATAACTTAAAACAGAAGGTACATTTATAAAGGAAAGTCACCATTTGTATTTCTAGAATGGATTTCACGTGCGATTTCACATGCGATAGTGAAGACAGCAACGACGACCACGTCGAAGACTACACGCCGCCGACAGCGTTACTTCATTTGTGTGATGTGGAAGATATTCTATCAATATTGCACAAATGGTGCTGGCATCAATTTTAAAATCCACCAAAGACTTGACCCCAGTGCTCTCCACCCACTAAAAAAAAATCAGGGCACACAACAGTATAACGACACAATTACTTTACTTCAACCGGTCCAGCTCTCTTTAATATTATACTTGAATATAAACAGCCGGGAGAAATACGAACTGAAAACTGATTTTCGGACATTTCTAACGAATTTTCAGGCTCACTGACTTGATAGCAATTATCTATAATACAAGCAGAAGGCCTTCAGTTTAAGACAGAGTCTACGTAAAGCGATACAACTGACTTCAGTACTTGACTTAATCGAGCACGCAGAGATGAAAAGCAATGTTGATATCCAAATATCTTTTTGTTTACAAAATTTGAAAAGCTACGGTACTTAATATACGCTTTAAATATTGGTACTATTCTTCCTTTTAGCATTCCACATATTCATTACATATTTGTTTCAAGCAAATATTTTGTTAAATAAATTTCAATTGTGCATTGAATATAATAAACATCCATCTGACTATAATTTCTGAAATGAATTAATGCAC
>NC_068982.1:19498040-19507494 GCF_001194135.2 Octopus bimaculoides
AGAGAGAGAGAGAGAGAGAGACTGTATTTGTGTACCTTTAATGCAAATGGAATACTTTCACTCTTTACAGGTTAATTATACAAACAGTCGTCGCATGCACCGATAGTTTACTGACACATCTATTATTAACATTGATGTAGCAAAATAATCAATAACAATCAGTATTTATTCACTTGGATGTATTTTATGCTAGTCATTTCCGGTTTGGAAAATTCCTTTTATCTTCTAATATTAACATTTTCCCAAGTACTTCTATTTATAATATGGCAACCCTGGATTATTTAACGGATTCTAAATATATCTGATATGTGATATGTCATTAAATTATAATATTATTAAAGAGAATATTCCTGTAGCGTATTAGTGCATCACTGAACTAATATTAAAAAGCAGAAAGAGAAATGAAATCTGATATATAAGCCATGTCATTGTTTCACGCCAGAAAACATTAACTCTGATACGTTTTATTAATAACCTAATTGTTATATTTTCTTTTAATGCATTTACTTTTTACTTCAAAATGAATTACACAGAATATCCATTTCATAAATTTGAAGACAACGGTTTAGAAATATATTAAGATAACGGTTTTTAGGAAAAATATTCTTTAATTTTTGTCATTCCCAATCTCTTGAGTACCATTAGATATTTTGAGTAAAAATCGTTTTTCACTATATTTGTCTGACAATGGATGTCATACCAGGGGCAAAACGCAATGTTCGAAACGGGTGTTTCGGTCATATTAATAAACAGATTTCGGATATTTGTCAAAATATCTATTAAAGGCATATTGGTTCCAAATTTTACCAGCAAGTTCGAGGTAGTTGGCAAGTCAATTACATTGAACTTAGAGTTCAAATTGTATTTATTTTATTGACTCAGAAATGTTGAAAGAGGAAGTCGATCGGATGAATTTGAACTTAGAACGTAAAGACGGACGAAATAGCACTAAGCATTTTTCCCTTCGTACAAACGATTCTGATAGCTCGCCGACTTAAAATAACATTGGATTCAAATTCTGGTAGACAGCAAGAAGTTTCAAGGGGGGAGAGTAACTGCATCAGATCGACCACAGTTATCTATTTACTTCTTTTACCGAGCCCGAATATATGAAAGGTAGTTGAACTCAGAGCATAAAGACGGACGAAATGCTGCAAGGCATTTTGCCCGGCGTGATAACGATTTTCCCAGCTCACCGTCTCCCATTAAAGAAATATTAACAACATCTAGATTATTTGAAAGGCAGAAAATCCGTTAATATTTATGAATTATATCACAGATAAAATGCTATGCTGCAATAGAATATTAAATGAAATTGATGAACCCGCATTTCATGAACTGCGTTTGTTTTTATTGATCTGAATCTTCTATTCTATTTTAGCTACATCTCTAATGCGACATTGGATAGTGAATTCGAGTTCGTATTTCACTACTGTCAAATGATTATTTTCAAATTCAAAAACAACGAAAAAATATACCCACCATTTTCAAAATGTATTTCAAATGCTGCAAATAATGTTTGTTATAAAAGGTTGGCAGTACACACTAGGTTGACGTACATTTCCCAAATTTTTAGATTTATAGTAACATAGAAGGTTCCAGATGCATGGCATATCCAACAATGAGACCGACTAATTAATGCAGAAAAATTCTCTCTCAGGAGGGAATTATGAAATTTATATAATAATAATAATAATACTAATAATAATAATAATAATAATAATAATAATAATAATAATCCTTTCTACTATAGGCGCAAGGCCTGAAATTTATAGAGAAGAGTCTAGACGATTCCATCGACCTCCAGTACTCAACTCGTACTTAATTTATCGACCCCGAAAGGATGGAAGAAGTCAGCCTCAGCGGAATTTGAACTCAAAGCATAGCGGCAGACGAAATACCGCTAAACATTTCGCCCGGCGTGCTAAGGATTCTACCATCTTACAGCCTTCATTGTAATAATAATAATAATAATAATAATAATAATAATAATAATAATAATAATAATAATAATAATAATAATAAATGCCGCAATGCAATGCCAGGAACTGGCTCTCAGGAAATCTGATCTTAACTGATGGAAGTGTTATCATATACATTGATTTTGCCTTGGTATAAAAGATGGGCTATGGTAGATAGTCTCTTCAGTACCACATATTTGCTTGTGAGTTGTTTGACTTTAACTCCTTAGTGGCTGCCAATATGTGCACCTCTGACCACGAGCAGGAGTAGTTGGGGAGCACCGTAGCCGTATGTTGAGAGGAATTCTTTGGGGTTTGGATGATTCACCATTGGAGACATGAGTGTTTCGTTCCACATCCTTAAACAAACCTTATTGATAGACCTTTTGAGCAGCATGGGCTGCTCTCTCACTAAGTAATAATAATAATAACAATATAGTCAGGCTTAATAACAATAATAATAATAATAATATAGTCAGGCTTGTCTTTGGACACTTTGCAACAAGTATGCACTTGACAGAACAAGAAGTTGGTACGACCACAAACCTGAAGGCATCGTCGAAAATAGAATGAAACGATCCTATGGGATTTTATGATTCAGTGCGACCATGAGATAGAGAATAGGACGCCAAACATAGTCTTAATTGAGAATGAACACAAACTAAGCCATATCATAGATATTGCATGCCCAGGTATGCGGTAAGGAAGAAATAAATGTTGAGAGATATGACAGATTGGCTTAGAAAGTTAAGCAGTTGTGGCCGAGGAAAAAGGTAGCAGTAGTACCAATAATTGTCGGAACCCTGGGAACAGTGAGCAAAAATCTCGAGAAGTAAGTGGAACAAATAAGGGCTGCAACAAGGGTGGAGTACTTGCAGAAAGTAGCACTGTTTGGAACCGCTCAAATGTTCCGGAAGGTACTCGATAGATAAAAGGTGCTACCTTAGTTCACTGGGAGTGAACAGCTGACGCGGTTGTACACCTCCGGCATTAGAAGCTGTACAAAGGCAATGATAATAATAATAATAATTTGAACTCTCAATATGTACTATGATAATGATGAGATGGAGAAAGCTTGTCAAGAGAGAAGGCATATGGTTTCCAAGTTGTGAACACTAAATAACACTAAAAAAAGAGACCGAAAGCACTATACTTGCAGTGGAAGACCAAGTTTTGACCACGAACTGGAGGGTCAACCTGAACAATGTGCCTGTGTCTCCGCTGTGCCACATCTGTAATAGATTGGACGAAACCATTGCACATATCACAAACGATTGCCTTAGACTAGCCCAAAACTACTACAAGTTGTCGCGACACGATCAGGTAGTGAAAGTGCTATACTGGAAGCAGTGGGAAAAATGGGGGCTAGAGAGATGCAAGACGTGGTATGAATACAAACTGCAAAGAGTAGCGGAGGCAGAGACTAGCAAAATCCTCTGGGATTTCCCAATCTAACCAGATTAGGTGCCAGAGCATAACAGACCGGACTTCCCGGTGGTTGACAAGATGCACCACATGTGCTATAGCTGATGTTGCGATGCCCCTTTGACCCAGAAATAGTCAAGGAAGAAGGCGTTAGAATTAGATAACTTCAACCCAGCTATGGAAAATGAAGAGGTCAAGGTAGTGCCAATTATTGCTGTGTCCTTGGCATCAGGTGTAATATAAAGGAAATTGGAATAAAGGGCTCAGTAGAACTGTTACAAAAGATGTGCACGGCCAAAATAACCAGGACGGTATCAGATAACCGAAAAGAACGGATAGCATGGTACCGTAGGCTGCAGATAGCAAGCCCGCTACGCAAACAAGACTCCAGCAGTTCCAACAAAACCAGTGATCAAAAGAAACAACAACAACAACAACAACAATAACAATAATAATAATAATAATAATAATAATAATAATAATAATAATAATAATAATAATAATAATAATAATAATTCACTTGCTAAAGTTTAGTTTAATAATAACAGCTGATATTAAAAGAATCGAGTTTCAAAAAATATGTTAATGCATTTGAGTGAATAGAGTTAAAATTCGAGAAATTTAAAATAATGTAACTCAGTTTTGTTTTGTTGCTAGATGTCATTTCGTATTTATTTTTGTCTTTTGCCAAACGAGAAGCATAAGAACGCCTAACACATAATAATACGTAGTATTTGTGTCACAATTCTGTGGTTTCTCAAGAAATTCTTAGGAGGAAATTGCTAGCCATTGTATCAACCAATAAATATTATTCTAATCGTGCAGAGTGTTGAATCTTCAATAAACCGCAAAACATTTTTTTTCTTCCACTTCATTCAGTACTTCCTAGCAAAAATGACAAAACAAATGCTATTATTCAAACAAGCTACAATAAAAAAAAGTATGTCTTGTCTCTAGTGGAGTGGCATAACAAAAGATAAAATGTAATAATAAAATAAATAATTTTAATTAGTAAAAAAAATTCTCGTTAAAAGATATTTGTATTATAATTTGCATGTTTTATACCCTATATCTTTCCTTTCTAATGTTCTTAGGTTTCAACATTATGGCGATATGTATCATTGTATCACATCGTTGTATGCATTGTGTGCTTGGTAATTGATTAAAGAAATCCCAGAAATGCAATAACATCAATAATTGGTCTTTAAGGAACATTCAAAACGTTGCTGATGTCAATTCAATTGTAATTGTAGAGAACACAACAATGATAGGGAGTGCGTTTTGTGAAACAATATTCTGTCCTTCATATATTGTAATATCTTTGTCTGAGACGTTACAGCAACATAAAAACAATAAAATAGAGAAAAACACATAATGAAAATTAGTTACAATAATAAACACAATAATAATAACAATGTTGATAATACAAATTATCTTCTTCTTCTTCCTCTCCTTCCTTTTCCACTGCTTCTTCTTCCTCTCCTTCTTCTTCTTCTTCTTCTTCTTCTTCTTCTTCTTCTTCTTCTTCTTCTTCTTCTTCTTCTTCTTCTTCTTCTTCTTCTTCTTCTTCTTCTTCGTCTTTTTCTTCTACTTATTATTATTATTATTATTATTATTATTATTATTATTATTATTAATATCACCCCCTCCTCCTCATGATCATCATGATCATCATGATCATCATCAGCTTCAAGGCGCCGACCTGGCAGAATTATTAGTAAGCCGGGTAAAATGCTTAGCGGCATTTATTTCATCGGACCTTACTTTCTGATATCAAATTCCGCCGAGTTCGACTTTGCCTTTCATCCTTTCGAAATTGATAATTTAAGTACCAGTTGAGTACTGGGGTCCCAAAATTGTTGTGCCAAAATTTGAAACTATTATTACTATTATTATTATTATTATTATTATTATTATTATTATTATTATTATTATTATTATAGCTGTTGCCGGTGTTGCTGTTATTTTTTTAAAACGCCGGACAAATTACCGGGCAGTATTTCGTCCGTATTTTTAATACGTTTCATCCAGTCGCCGTCGATAAAACAAGTACCAGTCATACACTGCAGTCAATGAAATCAATTACCCGCTTCACAGCAAAATTTCAGGTGTCATGCCCATAGTAATTTTTTTTTTTACTTTGTTTTTATAGCTAGAACAAAGTAAATTGCGACACTATTCAACATTTCAGAAAATTAATATCGTAATATTTGCAATATGAAAATGCGGCGAGCTCGCAGAAACGTTAGCCCGCCGGACGAAATGCGAAGCGGTATTTCGTCTGCCGTTACGTTCTGAGTTCAAATTTTGCCGAGGTCGACTTTGCCTTTCATCCTTTCGCGGTCGATAAATTAAGTACCTGCTGTGCACGAGGGTCGAGGTAATCGACTTAATCCCTTTGTCTGTCCTTGTTTTCCACCTCTATGTTTAGCCCCTTCTGGACAATAAAGAAATAAGGAACGTCAGTACACCGGGCGAAATATTTAGCGGTATTCCGTCTGTCTTTATGTTCTGGGTTCAAATTCCGCCAAAGTTAACTTTGCATTTCATCCTTTCGGGGTTGATAAATTAAGTACCAGTCGATAAATTAAGTACCAGTCTCGCAAAGAATGAGAAGAGGGAAGGGAAAAATTATGAAGTAGATGTTCATTTGTTTTGTTAGAATGGAAATTAAAATTAGTTAACGTGTTTAATTCGCGAAGAAGTTAAATTTGAGAGATCGTATGCCTAATATGGATAGGATGGAGTCTTTCAGATCGGTAATAGAAACTCATCGAGATGATTGCTTTTACTGAAAGCTTCAGAACTAGAAATCGATAGGTTGTTGGAGTTCTTAGGTTTAAAAAGGTTATGAATATTTTCGTTTGTACAAAGCCTGTGACGCCTTGAGCCATTAATGTATGGTGTGGATCGCAAAACGATGCACCCTTTGATGGTGTATTAGGTATTTTTGGCTTTACGTTTCTATATATGAGAAAGTGGTTTACTTCTTGTTTATGTGCCGGAAAGATAATTATTGGTTAACACGTCCAATTTTTTAGTCACTCTCACGTAGACCAATATACTTTTTCACTTCATTTTCATTATATTGTATATCTTATTTGGATCTTTGTGATTTCCGTCACTGCATGTCAGAATCTTTAAAAAAAAATTAATGTATCAGATAGATATAATTTGTGACGCTGAATGAGAATTTGTTATTCATTTATTCCAGAAAATATTTACGAAAATGTTACAGGTATTCAAAGTTTGATCATTTTCAGAATTTACAGCCAATCAGAAAAAGCGCGTTCTCTGCCTATTTGCATCATCAGGATGGGGGCACCGACATGTCAAAACATTAAACTAGCTTCAGTAAACAGTGAAAAACATTCGCGAACAAATTAAATATTTAAAAGCGACGAACAAATCAACAGGAGTTGCTAGAAGTAAGTCAACACATTAAAAAATATATTCAAGCAAAGGTGACATTAAAACATTCGCGAGCAACCTCTAATATGTAAAAGCTACAAGCAAACCAACAGGAGTTGCTAGAAATAACAGTCTAAACATTGCTTAAAACAGACATATATTAGTTTGAAAAAATTCAAAAACAAAAGTTTGCAATACACTAGGATTTTATAGGATAAATTATCTTTCTCATATCTCCTCCACATAAATTCACAAAGATAGGAGTCGACCATGGAACGGTGTGTCCCACAGAGGCGTGTGTTTACATACGTTAAAGATGCCCAGGTACGTTCAATTTTTGAATGCGAGTCCCATCTGTTATGAAAATAAACAATTATAGATCACATGGTGGTTAAACTGCGTTTGCGCATGCGCAGCACTTTTTGGGGTTACTATAGAAAGAGAGTTCTTCCCAATAAGCTATGGAACACTTTGTGCTTCTTTGCTTTGGGTAGTACGGAAACAGAGTTCTTCGCCATGGTGATGTGTAAAGTACTCGTTTCTGATTGGCTAAAACACCCAATTTGCAAATTTTAAATTATGGATTTATGGAGGAAATGAATTTTATTTTCATAATTATTATACAAACTTAACCCATATACCAAATTTGAAACCAATTGTATCAAAATTGTAGACAGTGACGAAAACCACGAAGGTCCTTTGATTTGACGCCAGCTACATATTCCTCTGATCTGAGCATTCATTCATCGTCGCGTTAGCTCGTATCTGCATTACTGCAGTAACATTTTGGAGTAGGTATCAGGTTAAAGGGACGCAGCTTCTTATCCCACTCCCCTCCTTTTCTCGTTTCCCCCTTTTTTTAAATATCATTTTTCGTCTTGTTCCTTCTTGCTTTTTCGTCTTTTCATTTCCATAGAACAACCACATTTTATTTTTAGATTAAAACATTACACGAGAGTGATAAACAACCTCGTCCGAGTCTTGTACTGTCGGTGGAGGAAACTAATCGTAGCTCGCTTTTAAATCCTGTATTTAATAAATGATATTTATCTCTCGCTGGAAGACTGCTTCTTTGTTGGTCCCTCAAATAAAAGAGGAATATATTGTATAACAGACAGACACTCAGACACAGCCATTTATATATATATATAATAATCTCTAAGCTAAAAGAATTCAACTGGTGAATTTGTTGTAACAATACACACAGTCATATTCATGTTATAGATTGTTTGATAATTCTTATTACATTTGTATTTCTAATTCATGATGTTCTGTGTTCCTCATGGGAATTCGACTATGTTATTGCCTTGATTTATTGATGTGTAAAGTAATGAATTGAAAACAAGTAGCATTAATAATGTTTCGATACTCTTGATTTATATAGAGGGAGATATATGTTCTTTTATTGTTTTACTTGTTTCAGTCATTACGTCGCCGACATGCATGGGCACGCCCGCACGCACAAACATACGCACACATACACACACATATATGCATAGATATATATGTAATGCATGCATACATTTCTGCGCATTAATGATTATCCGTGTTTTTTTTTTAATATAGAAATATGACTGTATGTAGGAAACGCTTGCTTTACCTTTACACTTACTTCGATCTCCCAAATGTGCATCTTTACACATTAATCTATATGCTAAAAAGTATAATATACCCAAGAATTTTTCTAATTGCTGTAAGAAAATTGCTATACCCAGACAGATTTTCTATTCGCTTCTCATAAGTTATGTCGTATCCAATTTCACACGATATATATACTATCTGACACAAAATTAATAATAATATAAAAGATGCCGAGTATAAATCTTTAAATCTTTTGTATGTGGAGTACATATATATATAGTTATTTTTTAATGGATTGTAAATAATTATCATTAAATGAACTCCCCACAATTTGTTAGATATAATGTACCGTTGTCTCACAAATCTTGATATTATCTCTAGACGTATTTTTAAAAATAATAATGTTGCTAGTAACTTACCCTGCATCCGTAAATTACTAGTAATATATTATGGTTGGGATAACTGATTATCTAGTTAAATTACTAAAATTAGTCCTGTATAAAAGCAAGAAACAAATGTGTGTATGTAAAGCGAATATAACGCAAAATCAGGATTTTAAATATATATTTCTAAAACTGTGAATTTAAATCGTACAAACAACACAAGTAAACTAGGCTTTAATACGTCGTTTGATGTAAACTATATTTACTTTCTGTCTTAGTTACAACCTTAGATTTATTTTAATATTAAATAACATTTGGTGGAGGCGCAATGGCCCAATGGCCCAGTGGTTAGGGCAGCGGACTCGCGGTCATAGGATCGTGGTTTCGATTCCCAGACCGGGCGTTGTGAGTGTTTATTGAGCAACCACCTAAAGCTCCACGAGGTTCCGGCAGGGGATGGTGGCGAGCTCTGCTGTACTCTTTCACCACAGCTTTATCTCACTCTCACTCTTACTTCCTGTTTTTGGTGTGCCTGTATTTCAAAGGGCCAGCCTTGTAACGCTGAATATCCCTGAAATCTACGTTAAGTGTTTACGTGTATGTGGAGTGCTCAGCCACTTGCACGTTAATTTCACGAGCAGGCTGTTCCGTTGATCGGATCAACTGGAACCCTCGAAGTCGTAATCGACGGAA
>NC_068982.1:19507504-19507828 GCF_001194135.2 Octopus bimaculoides
TGAAGATTTATGTTATAGGCGTACTTATGATATTTATTTAGCATATGTTAGAAAAATTTCAAGTTTATTTATAACATTTTAATGGCCGGTTGACTGAGGAATATATTAGGTATAAGCTTATGAGAACTAATAAAAATTAGATAACAATAGGAGCATCTGGAGTTAGAAGAGTTTACATTCTTTATTTTATTACATGTTCTTAGATTTCTGTTCACAAAATCATTTTCATGTTGGTTTACGTTTTCATAAATTAATATTCAGAATGCAAAAGTTTACTTGCCAACAAAATGTGAACAACGTTACTGTTATTTAGCCCCAGGAAAA
>NC_068982.1:19507838-19508503 GCF_001194135.2 Octopus bimaculoides
TGTGCTTGCATAATATATGCAGGTAACTACCCAGAAACCTAGGTCTGTGAGTATCACGTAAGGCTAGAGATGGCAGCGATGACCTCACTTTCGTACACTATATGAAATTATGAAAAGTAAAGAGCCTGGAATGTTGAAAGTTAGTCAACATCGTCCGAAGTTCATCTCAGAACGTAAAAACAGACGAAGAGCAGCTAGGTGACGTGTTAACGATAATGGAAACTTGCCACCTTAATATTACATTGCATGATTAAATGACATCAGAAATCTACAGGACCATCGATGGATAACAGCAAGGCAGAATGCCTTAAATTTTCTGCTGTCGTTGACAGAGTAATATCAACACCTAATACATTAATCCATTCCATGGAATTTGACTGTTATGTTGCAACGATATTATTGATAGTGGTACTAACGTTTAACTTTGACACATATCGATACGTATTCATCATACTGATGTGTTCGAGTACTTATGAATTTCCTTACAAGCGACGAAAAACACAACTAGTGCATATTTGCACGCACATACAAGCACACACACACACGTCCACATAAATATGTGTGAGTGTGTATCTTTATTTATACATAGTGGAAAATGCTAGTATAATTTTCTCCTTCTCTCTCCCTGTATGTATATATATATATATATATATATATATATATAT
>NC_068982.1:19509442-19511054 GCF_001194135.2 Octopus bimaculoides
ATATATTTATGCTCAAACACACACACACTTATATATATACATCCATGTATGTATTCATATGTATTTATATATCTTTCCCTCCTCTCTCAGTACATGTGATTTAATGTGCATATATACGAGTTTATATGTGTGTGTTAATGTATTAATCAATTGAAACATTAACATGCAGTTCATGTATTGACGTTGATAAATAACGACTAATATGTGTTAGTTATATACTTGCTAACATTTCTCAATAAAATTACGCTTTAACTGAAATAACGTTACCTGTTTGGTTTATATTTCAATAACAAGATTTATACTGTCATTGAAAACGCTCGTTTGGTATTCATTTTTTAAATTTTTATGTAGTATATTTTTCTGATCACATGAAAACGTATCTTGCTGAATTCACACGACGTCAGCCGCACGTGGGTTTCACATTCTAAAATGTGAAAATGTGAAAATTAAAATAATCAGTTTTCCCTTTGTTAGAGAGCATGTTACACTCAAATTTATTTCAAGAATATGAATTCTTTTCTGGTGTTCTTATAAATTAAACAACGATGTCTGTATTACTTTTAATCAATACAATGTTGACGTATCTACAAATAGCATATCAATGGAAATTTACAAACCACAGACAGTACTTCTCGCACACATTGCTCAACATTTCCCTCTAAATGATTATAATTTTTGCAAACAGTTTTCAGTATTTTAGTTTTTGCATAGCATGGCTTATAACACCGAGATTTACATATGTTCTTTCTACAACGGTAACTTTCAGATCTATTGCGTAAGATAAAATTCTTATTACGTTTATCCTTTTGTTTTGCCAGATTCTTGATGTGAACTTGTATGTTGAAACATATATTGCTATATTTCGGAATAATCATTTCTCTCTTTTTTTAATATAATATTTTTCTCGGCAAAAGAGGGTAAAAATGATCATCCCGAAATATAACAATAACATTCTTATTGTTTCCGTGAAACTACAACTATGCTTTCACATCCATTACAACAATTGAAACACAATATTATGTTATAAGAAAAGTATCGATTGGAAACTATAGTATGAATAGTTTGCCTACAATATACAGCACAAGGTTACATAACAAAGAAAACAGTATTTATGGCAACATTAGATTGGATATTCCTTTGGGAATTACCGATTCAGCTGTAGCAGAATAAGAGGAAACGTATATGTGGTAATCCACCTTATGGGAGTATGGAAATGGTATACGAGTTAAGATAAGTATGTGAGAATAATGCATAATGTTTTTTTGCATTCGGGTTATCAGTATTTCATTTTATGTTCATGGCGTTATACTTGGATTGAGGCAGCCGGTCAGTCAACGGAAAATGTTCATCAGACAATGCTTTTGATATATATTTATTGATTTATATTCTTAACAGAATCTTCCTCGTAAAAGTATTGCTGTTGCTCTCATAAAAGTTTTGAATAAAAGTTACAGCACTTTATTTCATAACTGCGAAATGTCCTTCAATATAAGTAGTAGGTAGTCGTCATATACACATTATGACTACTATCTAGATACATATGCATATACATAGATACATTGATACATGCATACATGTATATATATATATATATATATATATATATATATAT
>NC_068982.1:19511089-19520766 GCF_001194135.2 Octopus bimaculoides
AGTACAGCAGTTTTTCATGCATAACAAAACGAGAACTTATGCAGTAGAAAATCTTGCTAGCATGGAATGTCTGAAATCCGACAACAAACATATAATATGCAGAGTAAATGGCGACAAATGGTGCCCTTGAAATGCAGATCTTTGTGTTATGCATAGCATACGCGATTTCTGCCGCGTGATTATCTATATATAAGGTAAAGAAACAAAAAAAAAAAAAATCTCAGCTACAAAATAAGGAGAAAAAAGATCAGTCGGATATATTTCAAAAATATGCTTTATCATTGCGGTCTGGAATATATCGCACAAAGGGATCGACGTAAATCATTAATGCATCGTACGAAATTTCATGAACAAAACACGAAATTTGGTTTTTACGGAGTAACAAAGCAACTAGCTCCCAATCGTTTCTGGCTGGGATATGCAACCGTCGGGATGAAATAGTAACAATTTCTTCAATCAAATTGTGACAGTAACTTCAGCTAGTTGAGCCTTTATCAAGATCTCATCTTTCTGAATTCGAATCTGGTTTTAAAATTTTCTCATTTGAGTTTAGAAAAAGACTATCGGAAGAATATATGATTTTCTTTGAGCTTAGAAGTGCATTTCGTTCCGTCAATAGAGCAGTGTAGTGAGGAGAATTAACTAAACTATAGCTGTCCATAAATATTCATACAAATTAGCGGCTTCTGGACGAATGCAGAAAAAGGGCAGTGTGTTAGTGTCCCACAATACACAAGGTGGCATCAAAACATTCCTGGGATAGCTATGTTTAATAAAAATAACTTATTTGTCTAAGTTTTAACATCATCTCCTTCAAAATATTCACCTTGCGTAGCAATACACCGGTTCTAGCATTCGTGCCACTCCTCCCATTCCTGGAATCCGTAAGCTAGTCGATGACCTTCGGCTGTTCCCTCCTGATCACGGCAACAATGTTAAAACGGCGACTTTTCATCTTGTGAAAGAGATCAAAGTTCGCAGGTGCTAAATCTGGCGAATAGGGTGGGTACAGAAGTGACACCATGTTGGTTTTGACGAGACACTCACGAATGAGAGCGTGGTATCAAGGTGCATTACATCGTGAAGAATCTAATCCTCCATATTCTAGAGATTCGGTCGCTTTCGCCGAATGTCATCCCTCAAACGCTTCAAAAATGTCATAGTAGAACTCTTGACTGACGGTCTGGGCCTTGATGGGGATTCTTGATGCACAATCCCGCGGATGTCGAAAGAAAAGATTAGCATGCTTTTAACTGAACTGCATCTATGCCTCCTTCAGTCATGGGGATGAAAGGTCCTTCCATTGTGATGACTTCTGCTTCTTCTCAAAGTCTGCTTCTCTTCAACGGTTACGATCCTCAAAATGAAGCGTGAGTCATCAACGGTACATTAACGGAGACCTTGACAGATTTCGACGAAACTTGGCAGAGACACGCCGTATGTTCAATTCAGACGTTAAGATTACCTGCACGGACCAATACGACAGACCAACAACCAGAATGAGGTTGATTGTTCTCCGATCATTCTCATGCACAAGCTGATGAATTTCCTCTACATTTCCGGGAGTGATGTTCGTGGCAGATCTTCTAGATTACTCATCGTCTTCCAGAGAAGTTCTTCCGTTTTAGAAGCACCCACGCCGTTAGAAACGCTACGTACAATCCATTGTCTTATGACCGTAAACTTGCCGACGCATTCTCAGTGACGCCCTAAGTTTAACGCAAAATGTCATGTTGGCTCATTGTTCCAACTCTCAGTCCATGACAAAAAATCACAGACTACATCTTACACGTCATCGCAAAAACACGTTTCACAACTTGCGAAATAAACAGAGGGATGTCACTAGGCACTCTGCTAGCTCTCACTGAGCACACAAATCTGTGCTGCCATCTGTTCGGGCACTACAGAACTAGTCCGGGCACTTTCTAATACACCGCACACACACACACACACACACACACACACACACAAACACACATATTTTCCGCAATTATCAATATTTGGAATTCCACTTTCATATCAATTATGCTCGAGCGCACTTCGGTCAAGTTTTCACCTGAAATCCAGATTCAACAGTACATTGATTATGATGATGATGAGAGGGAGGAGAAGACGCAGGAGAGGAAGAATGGGAACTCCAATGAACCACAGTTTTTCGTCACCCACTTGCTAACTTCTCAGTTTTATGTCATTTTAATTATTAAAAGACACTAAAATCGTAGATATGTTTACTACTTTTGCTATTCATGACACATGATGAAGAAAAAACACCGTCTCCCACAAAATTATAATTATTTTGTATTAGCGTTGGCAAGTGCACATAATATTTTAAGTATTTCGCAATTTCTAAATACAAAGTATTTAAGAAACGTAGATACACATTAAATGTATGAATTAAAATCCTATAGCGCATCTCATTCAGCAAGGCTATTAGATTTTCTTTCCCGTCTAATCTCAAATAGTAGACTTTATTACTGTGTGGCATCAGCACTGGCAAATCCACGT
Source organism: Octopus bimaculoides (assembly GCF_001194135.2). Lineage (NCBI taxonomy): Eukaryota > Metazoa > Mollusca > Cephalopoda > Octopoda > Octopodidae > Octopus > Octopus bimaculoides. Next base: position 19,513,595 of record NC_068982.1, read on the forward strand.
GAGTACGTAGTACTTCGCAAGTTTTATCTACCAAGTGATTAGAAATAGTTCAATTTTCATTATAGACACAGACTTAATGTGTTAAATTTAGATAACATGCTCCATGGCTAAAAGAGTTTATGTTATAGTTCACTCCCACAGTCAAATCTACGGCAAATCATAATCCACAGCAGATCATAATCTTACTGGCGCAGAAATATGATAGGAAATATTTTATAGTTAACTACATTTAGTAAAGCTAATTAAGATCATTTTACCACATTTAGTAAAATTTTATTTACCAACCTACTGAACTCCGACTGATTTACTGACGCACTCAACATCCAGTCCCACCACGTGCAGTTTCCAATGCAAAGAATTAATATCGCTGAATACACTTCGCTGCAGCCTCTTGTCAAAGTGGCGCCAGCACGCTGCCAACGTCCTATCCGAATGTGTGAGCTTAAAAATAAAGAAAATATCTGGTGCCCCTTTCGCGCCATTCATGTAACGTGAGCTAACCAATAAAAGACCTAACATCTAAACGCCATCTTGAATTTCTTTCAAATCTCTTAGCATCTAATGGAATAGACGTTTTCTACTCGACCACGAAACTTTACGTCATGTGGAGCCAAATAGAATCAAATTGATATAAATATGCGTGTGCGTATATGTTTGTGTTTCAATGTGCCCAGTGTTTGATTTTTGCGTTTATTTATGCGTATATATACACACATCCACACATACAGACGTACAAACACGCAAATACACACATTCACATATATTTTCAATTAGACAGGAATATTATACCTTATACTAATAGATATGAAATGTAGTATATTCTTGAATTATAATTTAAAATCTTTGCTATTCTTGATGTCCCTGGTACTCCAAGCAAAATCCCATAGATATTAAGCTAATCAATATATGGGCTAAACATTTACATACCGTTACAAACAACTTTCGAATAAGATTACTATCTTTAAAATTAGTAATAGGATTTGATGTAAGAAAAATGTAAGAAATATTGTTTGATGTGTCACAGCAAGAGAGGATTTATGTGATCATATTGATTTGGAATTTTGCTAACAGGAGTTAATGTACATATGGGTATGATATATCTAGATTATTTAATATTGGACAGTCTTTGTGAATTGATAAAAAAAAAACAACTTAAAATGTCAAAAAAACATCATTTCCATTCCGCATTTTGAAATTTTATCTTCATATATTTCCCTCCGAAAAGCGAGAAACTTCTAGTCGGTCGCTTTGCTTGCTAGAATTAGCAGTGAAATTTGTCCTAATTCCATATCCCGACAGCTTCACAATTGGCAGAAATATTTGCAGATATTATCATGAGAAGTGTAAAACTGTTACCATCATTCATCTGCACGACTAGAACTGAAATGAGATAAAGAATTAAGAACAACATAAACACCAATTCCTGTAAAAATTTGATTATTATATCTTCAAATTTGTTTAATGGGAATCGAATATAAAAAAAAACTTATTTATGACAGTATTAAGCAAATCATTTTTTATGGCTGTAATAATTGTCTATGTTACTTGTCTATGGTACTTGTTTATGTAATTGCCTTTTGTCTACATATCTAGCATGGTTGCTACGAACTTTAAGGAGTAACTTTTAGAATTCTTGATAATCAGCCGTTCATTTACCTGCTGATTTGAATCTGCTATATTTTAAAGTAAGATTAGAGAGTTACATATGAGGCAGATACCAGCCTTCCAAAATAAATTCGAGATTATTTTCAAATACACATAAAAAAGACTTTAATTCATTTTGACCCACTACATTATGAATGTTAGTTCACAATTAAGTATATGTTTTAAAGCAAACAGCAAACCTAGAAACTTTTCCCACTTCAGTATTTATATTTGATAAATAATGCGGAAAATTCTAAACAATGGAACGATTTATATTAATACATCAATCATTGTTACAAATAATTATCATTCATATGCATAAAAATAGTAGTCCTACCAGTTACATACAAAGGGATGACCCACTTCGGTCATGAATGACCATGGGATTGCACCTAGAAAGTTAACCTCCGAAGCACAAATCCGAGCAAGGTTGTTTCTGGAAGACCAGCAGTCGCCCGTGCAGACCAGCATCCCCTCTCCACGCCATCGATGTTATCCATGAGAAAGGCAAAGGCCGACACAGCTTGACACCAGTGACGCGGTAGCTGATTTCTATAGCTGATTGAACTGGAGCCACTTTAAATAAAGTTTCTTGCTCAAGAACGCAAAACGCAGCCAGGTCCGGGAATCGAACTCCCAGCCTCACCGTCGTAAACTCGACCCTCTAACCACTGAGTCATGGGCCCTCACAAGTTAGTTACATACAACAAGTTAACATATCACATATATTTAACAGATAATATATTATATCCGAAAACAGATAATATAATATGATATAAAGTGAGAGAATCTGATACGCACAGAAAACTAATGCTACGCAATAATTGTAGGAAAATAACTGTTGTTGTTGACTCTCCGTCGCTTACGACGTCGAGGATTCCAGTTGATCCGATCAACGGAACAGCCTGCTCGTGAAATTAACGTGCAAGTGGCTGAGCACTCCACAGACACGTGTACCCTTAACGTAGTTCTCGGGGATATTCAGCGTGACACAGTGTGACACTTTGAATTACAGGCACAACAGAAACAGGAAGTAAGAGTGAGATAAAGTTGTGGTGAAGGAGTACAGCAGGGTTCGCCACCATCCCCTGCCGGAGCCTCGTGGATCTTTAGGTGTTTTAGCTCAATAAACGCTCACAACGCCCGGTCTGGGAATCGAAACCGCGATCCTATGACCGCGAGTCTGCTGCCCTAACCAATGGGCCATTTTGTCTCCACGTGGAAAATAACTAGAGCAATAAGATACTTGCAAAAACAGTAAAAAATATCGCCTCGTAATATAAGAAAACACTAAAATACATATAAATAAACTAAATTCTATAAGTAATAATATAGACACGGAAAAAACGAAAAAGCCGAATATAGACCCAAACAGAATTCCAAAATATATTGAAAGCAAACATGGAAAGAAAAGCCGTTACGTGACAAAGAAATCGGCAAGACGGAACGAAATAAATAGCGATAAAAAATTAAATTACCCCAATGCTCTGCAATAAAATTCGATGAGTGAATCTTATTTTAGATTCACAGAACGATGTGTAACTACAAGTGGAAAATATATGAAAAAAATATTCTAACAACAAATGCGAGCAATGCAACGTGCATAATGAAATGGCTGACTTCATAAAACTGCTTGGTCCTGGCAAGTTACAAGCATCATTATGGACATGGTACACTTGACTGTTATATACACAAATTAATGTACTGACACTTCGACGTGAAAATGAATAAGTAATTGTAGAAGCATGTAACCGACTCGAGGCATGACAATCAGCAGGCAGAAGTCATCTGGACTCTGCCTACCCAGGTTGGGGGAGATCAAGACAAATGTTTAGATACAACATAATATAAACAAAGACTGCCTAATTACATTCTACCCACCCAATATCTTCTCAGTTATATAATCAATTACAGTCATCTTACTTCCTCCCCCTGCAACAGTTTAGGAATAAGTTACTCATCTGAAAAAAAAAGATAACGGATACAACATCATTTGCGATACTGAAAACAAAACAAAAAAAGAAACCATCAACTTGAGTTCTGTGGCATATGTATAAGTTTTAGAATATAGATATTCTTAGAATATAGATGAAAATGTTGCCTGAACAAGACGTTCCCGCGACCACTGGATATGGTTTCTTTACCGCACCACACACACAATCCTTATTAAACTTCAACACTTCTCTGATCTGGATGATGCATCTAATTCTTGCTTTCAGAAAGAAATGTTGATGTAAATCTGCATCCATTAAACGCTTCTTCTTCTTCTTCTTCTTCTTCTTCTTCTTCTTCTTCTTCTTCTTCTTCTTCTTCTTCTTCTTCTTCTTCTTCTTCTTCTTCTTCTTCTTCTTCTTCTTCTTCTTCTTCTTCTTCTTCTTCTTCTTCTTCTTCTTCTTCTTCTGTTGATGCTGCCACGACCACGACGGCCACCATGTTGCGTTTTATGGTTGCGAGTTCGCAGTATTGTTAGCACACCAGACAAAATGGTGAACGGCATTTCCTCCATATTTACGCAGAAAGTCGACCGAATTCAATTTTTGCCCTTCATCCTTCTGAGTTTTTATTTTCTTTCATATCAGTAGCAGTTGAGCACACTAACCGACTATACCCCTTCCCCCAAAATTTCTAACTTTGTGTTTATAGTGGAAAGGCTTATTTCAGATACTTTTATGATGTTTGTGACATATGTTTCTTTATATCTATGTGTAATATAAATGTGTGTTTGTGCAGAAGAATTTCTTCTTGCCCGAAGTTTAACAATAACTATTTTACTCTTTGCAGAATTCGTGGTTGAAATGGTGAAGAACTGGATTTAAGCGACGTTTTTCCAGAAAAACTAGAAACATCCTTTTGTCAGCAATAATCGAACACATTCATACCAAAAATTTGCTGCACTTGTTCCAGATCACCGAACTATTGAACCTCGACGTAAATAAAAACGTATTTATTGCATTACGTTTAATACAAGTCGAAAAGAAATTTGCTACTGAATTATACTTACCACTGTAAGCTTGAATTTAGTTTAGGATCCTGAAAGAAATCAACATTAATAACAACGCCCAGCGTATTTCAAGGGAAATCTAAAAGTGAAGTTATATAATCTGAATAAGTGCTAAAAAATGCGTGCACATTTGAAACAAAATTCACTAATATAACATCTGCTGAACTCAAAAAGTAAAAAAAAAATTAAATTGCAATGCTTAAATATATCAGCAAAAGCATGTGCGTATACATTACGAGCACACAGGTATATCTTCAAATATAGATATACTTATACGTTATATTCAAACATCTTTTTAAAATATTCCCATCTGTAAATTTTACGGCGAGAAGTGAAGAGGCAAATATCTTAATTCCGCTAAGAACAACATAAGTTGGATCTTCAGTTTGAAAATTTCGCTCGTGACACTTTAGATTCAAATATATATAGAAGGATACTCTGGAGCCATGATATCTAAATTCAGAACGTTTGGATCAAAGTTATTTTCTTCATTAAAGGAATCTGTCACCTGAAATATAATTGAGGGTTGAAGGTACTGAATAACTTACAACCATACCAAAAGCAAATATGTTATCAATATTACTTGTGACAATGTAACGCTTTCAAACAAGCAACTTCACTTTACACAGATATTCAATAATTGAAATACACAATTGTTTGATCAGAAAATAAATCTAAAAAGAAGTATGGTGACGGTGAAGTTGTACACAACCATAAGCCTTCCATTGGCATCTTCGACAATGCATCCGAATGGAAGCAATAACTCTCTCGCAAATATACAAGGGGCTGGGACACAATTCGCTTGGACACACGTGGTAGTAGCACTTATATTAAGCTTTACCATCATTGGTACCATAATAGGCAATTCGTTAGTATGCATTGCTGTTTTTATGGTAAGAAAATTACAAACACCATCTAATTTTCTTATTGTTTCACTCGCTGTGTCAGATTTATTTGTAGCACTATTCGTAATGCCGCTAGCACTACTTTATGAACTTACGAAACAGTGGCACCTTGGTGACGAACTTTGTGATGCTTGGACATCTTTGGATGTCATGCTTTGTACAGCATCAATTCTGAATTTGTGTATTATCAGTGTCGATCGTTACTGTGTTATTACTCGGCCGCTTACGTATGCAATAAAACGAACACCAAAACGGATTGCATGGCTCATTACTCTTGTATGGCTACTCTCTGCCTTGATATCAATTCCTCCGTTATTTGGATGGAAAACAGTGCGGAACCCGCTGGAATGTGGCTACAGCCAGGAACTTGGTTATCAAATATATGCTACTGTTGGGGCATTTTATCTACCTTGTACAATTATGATCATAGTCTATTATAGAATATGGAAAGTATCTGATCGAATTAGTCGTGAAGAGATTCAATCTCACAGAGTAGGCCAAGATACATATATTCCGTATTCAAATCGTCCCAAATACTCTAGCGGTAGTTGTGATACGCATTTATTCCCTAATGGTTCGCTTCATTCTGGTAAAGAAGACGATAATGATCACCAAAGTCGTCGAGAAAGAAGATTTACTCTCAGAACTTTACTGACGAAAAGAAATAAATCAACGTGCACAAAGGAAACGAAAGCAACTAAAACACTTGGAGTTATCATGGGGGGCTTCATTGCTTGTTGGCTACCTTTCTTTATCTTGGCTCTTGTTAACCCGGTCTGTAATACCCTCAAACTGACATGCCCAATACATCAAGTGGTATATAGTATATTCCTTTGGCTAGGCTATTTCAATTCTTTCATGAATCCTTTAATATATGCCCGTTTTAACCGAGAATTCCGGAAACCATTTAGAGAAATATTATGCTTTCGATGTCGTGGTATTAATATGCGCTTAAGAGAGGAGAGTTATGCAGCACAGTTTGGACCCGATCCGCAATTCAATATGACAAATCGATGCAGCCTTCGTATTCCAAATGATTCAATTGTCCGATATAACAGTCATGGTCAAACATTAGTACATGTTGGTAACGGGTCTACAGCATCAGATGGGGAATCAAAGTTATAATTTCACTAATACAAAAAGTGTATTACATTTCATATAACATGCAGCATATAGTATGGAGTATTATATGACATTTTAGCGCATTTCATAGGTAGAAAACATTATTGAAACCTATGTAAGAATTCCTTGTAAAACAAAAAATAAAAACAATAAGCAAAACAGAAAAATGAATAAAAACTCCAACCACTGAAAGTAAATTTGCATTTTACTCATCGATACGTTTTATTCATTTCCTTATTTTTTGTTCATTTCAATTCATCGCTCCTATTCACAACGATATTAAAGGATTATCTGTGCTAAAATATTTTTGGAACTGACGATCGCAAGGAAATGAAAATATAGAATGGTAAAGTCCATCCACATGGTGTATGTTTGAGTATCTGTAGCTGTCAAGTGTATATGCGTGTGAGTGTTTTTCTGTGAGTGTAAGTGTGTGGAAGAATGTGTGTAAATGTGTGTGCATACCAATCTGTCAAGCTGCATATATATATATATATATA
>NC_068982.1:19520776-19521398 GCF_001194135.2 Octopus bimaculoides
ACATATATACACGTATATATATATTTATTTACTTATATACGTATATATACTTATATTTATACACGTATATATGTGTATATTATTTCTATATATGTGTGTGCGGTGAAGTACGTATATATATCATGTACAAACGCATAGTATACATGTAGTGAGAAAAATAGGCATTAATTAGATTTGTAAATTTCAACAGATTAGATTTCACTTGACGAGATATTTTATCATATTCGAGGTTGATAAAATGTTCTCTAAGGGTTCAATACCGCATTTAAATGTGCTTTTATGCCTCACACCCATTCAAAGCGAGAGATCATTTCTATCAGTGTTATAACAATATACTGCCATAGGCGAATACTCGGAACCAACAAGTGAAACTGATTAAAAAATGCACATGTTCATGCATAAATATAAAGAGTAGATGTTCGAGAGTGAATTGAAATTGCCCGTAGTCTTCTCGATCAGCAGCGCTTACTGGGAGTACACAGTACCACCTATCTCTTCCATTATATATAAAGACTCAAGAATCGTAGGCTATTTTCTTCTGTAAGTCTAAATTAAAAATCCGAGTAGCGTCATTAAATGTTTTATACGTGCATACATACATGCATACATTCATATATATATA
>NC_068982.1:19523506-19524507 GCF_001194135.2 Octopus bimaculoides
GTCCACCAAGCATTTCATGAATGAAAACATTTTCATGAAATTCTTCTGATATATACATTCATTTAGTCCATCGTACATGCACTTAGTAAACTATCTAATACGAATATATCGGCTAAGTTAATAGGGGAAATAAAGATGCATGTTCTATATATGTTCGTTCGCGCACATACATATATTGAATTATATATATGTATGCAAACATACTGTATATATACAGCCCCAACCAACATAGACACAAACGCATATACATATATATATATACGTATGTATGGCTCTGTGTATGTATATATATATATATATATATATATATATATATATATATATATATATTGATATTGATATATACATATATATGTGTGTGTGTGCATATACGGAGCAAATACTTCACGCATAAAGTAATTGATGAAAATAATAATTTTTGTGAATTATTTGCTCCGTATCAAAATTATTTTCACACTGGTGGCTAACATGATTCAGCAGAAAACGAATCAGTTGCAGCGCAGATTTCAACATGACGGGTTGGGGCTCTCCATCATGGTAACGCATGCTGAGGAGGGTGAGGCTGTTATGCTAATCCAGAAACAGGTCTGCGTGAGTCCAATTGTGAATATATGCTGAGAGATTGTCTTGGCCCGTTTGCCTTCGGACGGTTGATTTCTGTAGTTATCGTCAGTGTATTTTGGAGATTCAAATAAGAGTTTTGACTGTTATTTCCAGCAGGTAGACATATTTAGTATGTCCTTTGATTAATTTTAATCCTTCAGTTATATATATATATATATCAGTACATATGTAAGTCAAAGTATATTTAAGAAGATTGAGTATGCCGGAATGTGTGGGTGTGAATGTGTATTGCATCTAACTGTTATATTATTATGAAGGACGAACTAATATTATTGACTTGAGATATATGAACAATAATTCAGTAATTCTACGTTGGAAGGTTCATTGTATCTCTGGAATTATGCAGCCAAATATATATATATATATATATATATATA
>NC_068982.1:19524612-19526464 GCF_001194135.2 Octopus bimaculoides
CCAGTATGTTGAAGAAATATTGGCTGTTTTTGTTGTTTTGTTCTTGTTAAAATTGATTTTTCATTGATTTTGATATTATTATTATTATCATTATTATTAATATTATTGTTATTATTATTATTATTAATAGTATTATCATTATTATTATTATCATAATTTTATTAGTGGCTTGATTATTATCGTTAATATTAATAAATAATTAATAATGATAATTATTATTATTAATTATGTATTTGATTTCATAATCACGGGTTGAATGTAAACGAGAAATCAAAATGTAAAAATAGCATAAACATTGTGTTGATAAAATATGTTTCCACTATTAGATGAAATTGAAAGTTCATTTATTGTTTCATAAATAGAATTTTAGAAAAAATATCCATGTTTTAATCTGAAAATGAATGTCTTTCAACAGATATATTTTACATAATTACATAAGTTTGAAAATGCAAATTTTATCTAACATTCTTCCATTTATTCATTTACTAGCTGCAATCTTCCATATAATGTTTTTAATTTTTCTCCTGTTTTTTTTTCTTTAAGTTTATATATATTTTTTTCTTCATAAAATTATATTTTCGCAGTCAGCGATTCAATGGAATACCTACATATTTTTAATATATTTAAAAAGAAAACATATTTTTTACTGCGTAAATTATCATCAGTTGAAATAAGGCATTTGTTTTAATCGAATGAGGAACAGATATAGAAAAAGACATAACGATACAAAATAGTCGAAAAACAACAATTTATTGTATATGGCAAGTATTATTCGAAACTGTTCGTTGGTGTTATCAAGATCTTGCTAATGGATTTATGCAGACAACAATCCGAGTATTATATACCATTAACAAATAATTCAAAGTGAAAAGCTAGTAGATATGATCGATAGAGGAGAGTGTTAACACATATTGCATAGCTCTGCATAGTTTCGAGCCTCTATGTTACATCAGATTTGTGATATAAAATCGTGCGCGGTCGACTTTAATTTCATCCCTCCAAAGAAAACATCAAAACAGATAAATAAATATCAGTGACATGAATATCGGATCAATCTACCTTAGACCTCATTAGCCCTCAGTTCTTCATGTTAACTTATTTATATATGACAAGTAATGTATGTGTATGTACAACCAATAAGTAATAAAAGGAATCAAAGTGTCAATATTTACCCCATATACATTTATATATATATATATATATGCGTGTGTGTGCGTGCGTGTATGTGTGTGTGTGTGTGTGTGTATATGTACGCATATATATATATATATGTATATTTAAATAAGCGTATTCCCATAAGCGTGTATATATTGGGATATAATGTGTGAAAGAATGTGTGAAGGAACAGCAATATACATGCATGAATAAATTCAGTATATTTGTGAGGGTGTATATGAATGTTTATGCGCTTTAATTGCGTGGTATTGGTTTTATTATTATTATTATCTCAGCTGTGGACATTACAAATAGTGAACTATATAAGTTACGGTGGAAACAGCGAGACAGTATTGATATATATTGTTTCCAATACATTGTAGAAATAGTGTTTCACTACATCGTGTTACCAGACAACCCACGCATGGACATTCTCGTACTTACATATACGCCTTGGTTTATAATGACATAGATGTGAAGCCTTATTCATTTGCATGTATGTATATAAATCATTAGCGAGATGACTGTGTCAGTACATCACACATATTACACACATAAATTTATGAACATGCATATAAATGTATGCATTTAATGCATTTACATATATGTGTGTGTATACATATACATACATACAGTGTGCATGTATATATACATACATGTGCATATATATATATGTATACATATATATGTATATATA
>NC_068982.1:19526629-19528323 GCF_001194135.2 Octopus bimaculoides
TATATATTAGCTTGCGTGTGTGTATGGAAATCTACGGTCCACATGTGCGTGTTCAAGTGTATGCGTGTATTCGCACGTATATGCATAAGCATGGTACAAAAGATACCGTTACATGTGATTGTTTGTGAGTCTATGTTTATGTAAGTGCCGTGTGTCTCTGTTTTTAAGCTTGAAATCACAGGGATTCATCTACCATCATATCTATGTGTCTTTGTGTATGCGCATTTAAGTATGTGTCTGTATGGGTATGCATGTACAAATATCTATGTTGATATTTATGACTATATATATATATATATATATTATTATTAACCCATAAAAACAATTTAACACATAAATATATTCGTAGATGTGTATCTTTAAGGATATTAATCTGCAAGTTTACAGATAACTGTGAATGCAATATATGCAAATTACAAATACGTATTCATGTAAATTTGTACACGTTTGGTTTCTCTAGACTAAAATAAATTATTAATTTTAGGATTTCATGTAAAACCACCGGAATGTTTCGCTTTAAGTTTTCAAAACTTTAACATGTAATTCGACAATTGATAATGAATTCCAAAATATTACCTATATTTCTCGGTTCCTGTAATTCGTTTGCAATGATTCGCAAATTTGACGTGGATTAACAATTATAACTATGTGATAAAAGAGCTCACATTCTACTTAATGGAGAATAAATATAATGTGATACATATACCTCGTATTCTACTTAGTACGAAATAAACATCTATATATATTGCGTTTGGTGGTTCATCTTCCTCATTTACATATGCATGTGTATATATACATGTAGTTGTAATACTAAGTAGTTCTAAGTTATATACAATAAGGCTTCCAAACATGTAGCAACATGTGTGCATGTATTTGTTTTAAAGCGTACATGTGATATTCCCTACACACAAACACACACACAGGTGTATCAGTCTATCTATCTGTCTGTCTATCTGTCTATATATATATATATATATACATACAAGTACATATACATACATACATACATATATGTATATATTGACCGTTGACTGAACACTATTCAGTTTTTTTCTCCGTGTTTTTCTCCTTGTCTCCGTATCCTTTCTGTTGAAGAGCGTAGCTCGAAACGTCCAAGACTTTCCGTATTCCTGAGAGTCATACTAATACATCCTTTTGTTATTTACACCACCTGTCTTCGTCTGTTGTTGTTTTTTCGTACATTTTCCCATATATATATATATATATACATTTTTATATATATTTATATATATAAACATATATGATATACATATATATATATATATATTTATATCGTGAAGTGTATTTGCCACCTAAATGTGGCTATTAACACACTGTATATGCCCTATCAGTGTTTGGAAGTGGAAATCATCGTTCCCAACTCCAGCCTGACGTGATACACACTTACGCAAGTTTCTACGTATTGACCCGTCATCAGCGTGTGACAACCAGCGCTTGTCGATGAAAAGTCGTTTACAATGCAAGTATACATACGTTTTCCAGCAACAGTAGCATCAGCCCTTAATGGTTAGCCACATTTAGGCGGCAAATTTACTTCACGATGTCGTGCAGCTACCTCGCTCAGAGATTTATAATTGCATATATATATATAACGTTGGATATACACATAAACACACGCACTTTAAGATATATGAATATATATATATATATATATATATATATATATATATATA
>NC_068982.1:19528550-19529546 GCF_001194135.2 Octopus bimaculoides
AAACCGGTTATTTCTCCAAATACAATGTTTATATACCAAAACATTTTATAACATCTTTGTGACATAATTTAAATATATACTTTAACCATGTAACACAAGCCTTCTGTAGTTTTTTCACTCTTATTATCTTATATATATATATAGAAGGATTTATTTTTCGTAATGAGATGAAAAACCAAGGCTGTGTACATTATAGAACATTTATAAATAGGAAGTCTTATAGCTGTTTCCAGGATATTTATTATATCCCTTTATCGGAGACGGTGCGAGAGGATGCTTAAGTAATAGTTAATTTAGATAAGATAGGAAATAGAAAGTGAATGCAGGGATATTGTATTTATAAATCCATTGTTTAGGCAGAATGGTATACATATAAGATTCCAATACCTTGTGAGTAAAACATACATTGGGGGAGACAGATGCAGTTGAATAAGATCTGATTAAAATTCGTAGTATGCTATAAAAAGCATACTACAATTATTGGCTAGAAATGACATTACATAATTGTAATGCTCTTCTTATTGCCTAAGCATCAGGAATTTCGTATCATTCATAGAGTTTATATAAAGAGCTGCATATAGAAAAATGGATTGAACGACATTCTTCATTCAAAATCTCCACAGCTGTTTCCACAAATCATTGCACCCGTAATATACTGATGCCATAATATGGTTAACATATTGTGTAATCAGCATTATCCATCAAAACTGTAAGTTGTGTTTTTTCATGTGATTATTTTAAATAAACTCTTCGGTAGATCATATTATTTTACACTCTATGCGATTGAATACCCAAAGCTGTGAGCTATTTCCAGTAATTTGCAGATACAAATTTTAAAATAATGACCAAAAAAAATGAATCTTACATCTTTGACCGATGGCTGTGATTACGATGTGTGGTAACAATTATAGAGTTTTTGAGTAAAATATGTCATCCAATCCATTTCCTTCTGTCTCTCTCTCTTTCTCCCTTATTCCCTCTCTCACTGTATATATA
>NC_068982.1:19531403-19532365 GCF_001194135.2 Octopus bimaculoides
ATATATATATATATATATATATACATATATACATAAATACATAGATACCTATGTATATATGACCTAGTAAATTATATATGTGTATGTATATGCATGAATGCATGTATTATGTATATACTTATGTGTATGTGTGTATGTGTGTGTGTGTGTGTGTGTGTGTGTGTGTATTTTTGTGTGTGCATATATATCTGAATGTTTGGGAAATATTTCTGGCTCAAAATTTATGTATAAATATTCACTTGTTCCTGTTAAGTTGTTACTATTTCTGTTCCATGCTAATTCTTGTGTTATGTTGAAAGAAATTTATTATATGACAAATATGTATTATACTATGAAAATCTGAAGATGAATGAATATACTATTTTATATGAAGTTTGTGTATATTTTACTGAACAATCTAATTTTATTTTATTTTACCGCATTTTAATGTTGTAGAGGAAACCAAACATACGATTAATTATGATCTCTAATCTATTCTATTTTTATGACATAATTGTCAGTCACATAATATGAAATGGTAAATTTTGAAAGCCAACGATGAACCACACAAGAAGTTTCGGATAATAATGATAATAATAGTAATTTTATTATGAATGATAATGACAGTAAATATGATAAAGATAATAATGACCATTGATAATATCGAAAGATCATAAACAAACAAAATTGAAAAAAAAATAATATAGAGCCCTGCGCTCTGTATAGATTTGAAATAACACCGGTTGTAACGGTGCCTTTCATTGCTCTGGGTCCACGAATTATATGCAATTTATGAACCAGTCAAACCAATAATTATCTCCTTTGTAAGTTCCTATCCCCGGACCAAATTTTAGGAGCAGTCTCATGTTTCACTCTATCATTACCCTTTTTTTCTGTTAAACATCTACATCATAATTATAGTAATTTATTTTGATATTATTATTATCATGATGATTATTATTATTATTATTAGTATTATTATT
>NC_068982.1:19532375-19535010 GCF_001194135.2 Octopus bimaculoides
TATTATTATTATTATTATTATTATTATTTTTTTTTAATTATTATTATTATTATTATTATTATTATTTTTTTTTTTTAATTATTATTATTATTATTATTATTATTATTATTATCATCATCACCATCATTATCATTGTCATCATCATTATCCTTGTCATTGTTGTTAATAATAATTGTAACAACAATAATACCACTGTTAATAAGATCTGTTGAATTGGTAAACGAAGTACATTAATTATATACTCGATACTCTGTGCGCAAATAACGCCGAGCTCAAATCTTTCATCCTTCCGAGTTCAGTAAAATAAAGCACATTTTATGAGCTAGCGGGTCTCTTCCGAAAAGATTTGGCATTATGCTAAAGCTAACATTAATACCTTTCCTGCAACAATAAAGTCACCTTCACATACTTGTCCATTTCATCTATCATTACCTTGCCCTAAAAATTGTGTCATTATTATTATTATTATTATTATTATTATTATTATTATTATTATTATTATTATTATTATTATTATTATTATTGTTATTATTATTATTATTATTATTATTATTATTATTATCCTTTCGTATTTTCTGTATAACTCTAAGTAAAATAGATTTATGATATTATCCTTCCTTTCTCTTTTTCAGTATTTCCTCAATAACAAATTCCGCAGAACATAGGATATTTGTTGAAATGCTAGTGCTATGTACAATATTTTAGAAAGCCGTTTCTCAACGTTCTTGTTTGTATGATGAGTTGGTACTGTTAAATGAGTCTGTAATTAGAAGAGTGTCTCTTTTACTTGCTTTTTTGTGCCAACGTTCTATTTGATATTTCTGTTGTCATGCGTTATACTTGGAAACATTTTATATCGGGGCATTTCCCTTGACCATGGAAATCTTTCGGGTAATTGGCGTGATTAAAAGATCATATGTGTAACATTTATTTTATAATGTAATTGTTATACATAGCCCTCTCATCTCATCGGGAACTATGAGGATTAAGCTTATATCATTTATACTCCATTAGGTTAATTGTGTCTTGTTGAGATACGTATGTCAAACACTCTACTCTTCTGATATATTTCAATGCTCACAATAAACATTTGTGTGATGTTAATATCCAAACTGACAAAATATTTCCCATTAGATTTTCGTATTTCAATTCATATTCACACTATTAGAAAATTTTATTGAACATCATCTGTCAAGCATTCCCCTACCAGCATGCATAGACTTTGCAAATTATATTACTATCATTATTATTATTATTATTATTATTATTATTATTATTGTTATTATTATTATTATTATTATTATTATTATTATTATTATTATTATTATTGTACTTGTTATTCTTGTTGTTGTTGTTAATGATGATAATCACAATAAAAATAATTTTCTAATTTAGGTAGGAAACTAACAGTTTTAAGGGGAGCAGTATTTTATCTGTTCATTATTTTATCGACCCCGATGGATTAAATGACATAGTTGACTCCGGCAGCAATTGAACTCAGCATGTTATGTACTGGGAGAAATAATTCAATGCTTGATTTCCGTCGATCTAATGATTCTTCTTCTCTATTACACTATGTCTCATGTCAGTAATGATAATACTAATATAGGCACAAGGAGACTAGTCTCTCACTTCCAACCAAGTGCACCAATGATACATAGTTACCGACTCTAAAAACAAAATTTTAGGTGGAATGTGAACAGCGATTGTAAAGACAGACGAAATGCTGGAAAGAATTTTTGTCCCGTGTGCTAACGGTTCTACAAGCTTTCCGACCTAATTTAAAGGATAATAAATATAACTGTTTCTTTTGAAACGTATTATATACTACGAAGATCGAGTACATGACCAGGATAAAATATCATTCGCTGTAAAGTTTTTGATATAATGAATAATACAGAAATTTGTATCATTGTGGGATACCAAAAATGTATTAGCCGATTCTCCGCAACTAGTATCCCAAAAAAAATTCAGCTCACATTTCTACATAAATAATATTCGGCGTACATTACCGATTGCAATAACTCGAATTGTATTCTTCTGCAAGTGTTTAATGTTATACAAGCCTACACAGAGAATATTTAATAGTTTTGCATTTATGACACTATAACTCATGGCAAATTACACAATGGATAAAACAACGGGCATACACTTCCAAAAATATTGCTTTAGCTTTGCAATAGATGAGACAGTTATATGGCATCAAAAGCAGACTAGTCAAATCCCCCCAAAAAAACTTAGAAAGGATGTGCTTACACACATCTGGTTACTTGTAAAACACGAAATGCAGCAAACAAATCACAAATACATATAGGTGCACTTAGAGATGCTGTAGAAAATGTCGAATAACGAATAACGATGATAACGATGTTGTTATTAATAATAGTAGTACAAATAATAATAATAATAATAATATTAATAATAATAATAATAATACAAATAGCCATAAACTAATACAAATAGCATAAAACTAATACAAATAGCCACAAAACACGAGCAAAACAAAAAACTGTTTTCAGTATTTAAGGAAGCTGACAAATACAAATAAGAAATCAATCTACCTAACAAATACGAAGAAGAAGAAGAAGAAGAAGAAGAAGAAGAAGAAGAAGAAGAAGAAGAAGAAGAAGAAGAA
>NC_068982.1:19546230-19565527 GCF_001194135.2 Octopus bimaculoides
TATATATATTTGCATATAGATATACTTCTCTGTATATGTATATACGCAGCTTGTAGAAATTCAAAAGATATGTTTGAAATATTTTGTCTATTCTTGTTTTTTATGTAAGTCAGAGCAAATTGTTACTTGAAAAAATATAGTTTTTGATGTTTCTAAATTTGAGATGAATACAAAATAAATTGTTGTTGTATAATAAATGCATAATTATTTCGCTGAAGCAATTTCTCAAGATTTCTTTTCTATGATTTGTCTATACTGAGTTGTTTTAACAAGAATACCACTGTATGACGATGTCAATGAATTGATTGATTTAATCGTAACAGATGAGATATGAAAACCACTTCATTGTTTCTGACGATTCACCACGAGAGTCATGTAATTGAGAAGCAACGGTATAATGGCTTTTATTACTCATTGGTAAACGTTTCCTTTTGAATCTGTCATTACAATGAATATCAAAGAATTTCATGAACTACATTTCATTTCACAGCAAATAAAATCAATTTTTACAGACTTAGGGAATAAATAATAAACATTCCTAACGCTAATCTTACAACTAACTAGAATAAGGAATATTACAATATTTGTTTTGCAGTCGGAAGTGCATTTCAACACATATTTCTGATATCCATCTTAGAGAAGAGAATATTAATAAATATAAATTTACCACTTATTAATCCAAATTATCTGTGCTCGTTTGTTGATACAGTGTACCTAAAGCTTATTCGTATCTCTCCCTCTTTAGATACTACTTCACAGAAACTGTATAATTTATGGATACATAATCCGATTGTAATTTTGTTATAAATATAACAACAATCTAGTAGAATATTAGTGATTGAAAAGTGTAATTATTACTTTTTAATTTACAGTGAATTTGGGGTTTCTTATTCAATTCACGTGTGATGTTTAAGTCAGAGGAATTGAACTAATTATAATGGTTTAATAACACCCATTCTATTTCCTAATATTTTCGTCCTTCGACAAGTGGTTGCAAATAAAGAAAATCATATATAGTGATAAGTTAGAAGAGAATAAAACATGTGTGAATTACATTATAAGAAATGCAAGGGGCGCTGAAAAGTTCCTGGTTTTGGCTGAATGAATATACATGAGGGTCAGTCAGTTATGATTATATTCAACATTTATTACAGCTGTTCTTCAGGTTTTTACAAGAATTTGGAAGTTTGGGCCTCCACCCAGGCATTTCGCGACACGCTTAAAGTCAAGAACTTTTCAGCACTGCCTCGTAATTGGTAAAATATCTCCTCAGAAATGATGGTTCATTTTGACGTGAAATGTATCTTCTATTTTCCGTTGTAAACAAAAGCTATTTCAAATTAAAAACAACCACACACAATGCAGCTGTCTTGAAACTTTTCTGAATGAGAAATGAAACTATTCCACCGTTATTACAATTACAAGAGTGACTATCGAGCATATGACATTTCACTTTACTCGAACGTCAATATTAAGCAATGTTGGTGACGCAAACACATTTTACTTCCGATAATCTGGTTTAGATATTAATTTGAAGACATTTTAGTTATATTAATCTCATGTATTGAAGATATTTTTAGTGTTATACTATGCATCTTCAATTTACTATAAATTATAGTATCATACTCAAGACAGAAGGAATGCTGCACGCATATTGTTATATCCTACACTTCATAACTCACACCTGTAGACAGCCTGAAAGAACCATTAAGGTATGTGAGAAATATTTCTGAATCAATTACATATATATCGTTTCTTACAAACTCTGGTTCACAATAACAGGCTTATTCAGAAGTTGATACGTAATGAAGACATAGAAATGTTACGTAAAATGATGTCAATTTGTAATTTTCTTTTTTCATAGCATTCTTCCTTAAAAGTCTCTTATTGGAATGTGAATATGTTAGATTGAAATAAAATAAATTTCCTCAATATTGATCGATTAGCTATCACAAGAAGACAAGAATGACTGACTGTATATTTAAAGCAAGTACAGCAATATATATGAAAGAGGTTTGTTGGTTAATGAACAAATTTTCAATTTTTCGTTTATCATACTGTATGTCGGATCAAATTCAGAATGAAGATTACTGCGTACCCTACGGTATCTGCGCTATTTGATGAAGTAAGACTAATAATATTTTAGGTGATTTCCAAAGCTGACATTTTCACATACACGTTCGTATATGTGGACATTCATATACACATACTCACATACACATACAAATATATATATATATATATATATATATATATATATATATATATCTGCTTTACATGAATGCTACTATATTTTTATATGTAACTTAAATATTTCCCATAATTTATGTTGATATATTGACCTTGCGTATTTCGTAATTTATCTTCGTCCGATAATCATGTGCGTGCATAAGTTATCTTTGTTATTTTAGCTATAAACTTAAATACTATTATCAGATATTTGATAAAAATTAAAAAGGTTTCATAATCAATATTTTAAGGTGTTATCCTAGTTAATCCTATAATAAGAGAGATCGATAAAATGGAATTATTTTTTGACGTATATATTCTTTTCTACTCTAGGCACAAGGCCCGACATTTTGGGGGAGGAGGCCAGTCGATTAGATCTAACCCAGTATGCAACTGGTACATAATCTATCGACCCTGAAATGATGAAAGGCAAAGTCGACCTCGAAGCAATTTGAACTCAGAACGTAAAGACAGACGAAATACTGCTAAGCATTTTACTCGGCGTGATAACGTTTCTGCCGGTTCGTCGCCTTTTTCTACATATATTGAATTAGAAAAATCATAATTATTTTTCTGGTACATTCCATGAATATCTTACACATTTTTGAGTTCAAATATCACTGGCTCGACTTTGCCTTTCATCATTTCGGGTGTTCAACACGTAAATTCGGAAGAAATGATACTAGGCCTTTCCACGGTGCAGTAAAGATTCTGCCAGCTCGCTGCCTGAATACTATTTCGTCTGTCTTTGTGCTCTGAGTTTACTTTCTAGCGAGGTCGACCTTATTTTTCATCCCTTTGAGGTCGATGAAGAAAGTACCAGTCAAGCACCCAGATCGCATAATCGACTAGCCTTATTCCCACAAAAGTTTAAGCTATGTAACTATAGTAGAAAGCTATATTTACTCATAGCAATTTTCAATTCTTTAATACTGATATTCTTAGTAAATAGTAGAATTAAGCAAATCATCTTATCAACAATGAACGCTTCCACACACGATTAAAATGGATTTCAATATTTATAATATTTCTAATTTCGAAAGATGTATTTGAAGCATTGAAAGTTTCGCAAGTGTAAAAGTAGTGTATGCAAAAAGCAAATTTGATCTGATGGAATTTTCAGTAATATTGTAAAATATCTCTTCTGAATTGATTTGCTTCCTGTGTAAAACAGGCAATTTGTAAAGGAATAAAATTATAGTGAAATGGCGTGACTTGTGTTAGCAGCATGCATCCAAATGTATGGGTCCAACTGAAAATTGGAAATTACATTGGTACGCAATTCTTCGATTTTAATTGCCCTCACCGGATGCTTTCCGGGAATTGTTTCCTTTTTATACAATTCTCTATATGAATGGCAAGAAATATGCAATTTAAAATGCTTACTATTGATTGAGCACTAATACCTCTCTTGTGTTGATAATCACGAAATGGAAAATGATTTTCTATTTTCTTTCAACATTCTACATGATACAAATTTCTTTGTCGGTAACATCATTGGTTATATGCTTCATACACTCTCTTATATTCTTGATGACGCGTAACAAGTCTATGTCTGTGCAATTCAGAGCGAAGACATTTCACTAAACACTTTTACGTAATACACTTAACAAGTCCCTCCATTTAACATCACCAAATGATCCTTCATTGCCTTTATCAGAGTTCACTGCATCCGATCGCGTGTACTGATTAATTTCATTCAAAGGTTTTAGATCGAATAACTAATTATTTCGTATTCTCCTTTGATATGCTCCACTTATTTTGAAATAGACATACGTAAACTGATCATGAATATATGGAAACACACGCATATATTTTCGTATGCATGTGTACAAATGCTGTCGCATATGTATGTGTATATGCATATATGTGTGTGTATGTGTGTGTATGCATGGATGTATGTATGTTGTGTAGTGTAGAAAATCGGTAAATTTTCAATGAAGCAAGAAATACAAAATCTTATGTTATTCTTGCAGTGAATATCCCACGTACGCCCCTCAAGATTATCAACTCCTGTATTATCGGTTTTATAGGATACTAAATGGTCCTATATGCAATAATTAACCCGAACTACCGAGCAGATATCGTTCTACATTGCGGCAATCCAACAGCGGAAGATGGGACTGAAACCGGCTTACATAAGGAGTATTGATTGAAAAACACATCGAAAGCTTTTGAATGATCTAAATTGATCAGATCCTCGCGCTCAGTATGATATATCACGTGAGATGGAGATTATCGTGGGTAATTCTGCTTAGGACAGCATGTTTGTGCTTTATCAGTCAGATCATCCACGAGAAGCCTCAACCTTAGTGAAAATTTTGAGCCGGAAACTATTAATGTGATCACATTGTTTAATTATTTTCTTCATTCTGCCGCCATTTGTAGTCTCCCTGACCTTGGCATTTTCCCATTTACGTGCAGTAGCAACGCTGGTGACTTTGAATAAAAGTGAAAATTGTCATATTTCGTTTATTCTTTTATTTTTCACTTGTTTCAGTCATGTGATAGCAACCATGCTGCAGCACCACCTTTTAGTCGAACAAATCGACCCTAAGACATAGTTTGTTTTTTTTAATTTAAGCCTGGAACTTATTCTACAGGTTTCTTTTGCCGAACCGCTAAGTTAAGAGTATAAACACCTCAACACTCATTGTCAAGCGATGATGCGGAGACAAACACAGACACAACGACACACACACACACACACACACACACACACACACACACACACACACACACACACACACACACACACACACACACACACATATATATATATATATATATACGATGGGCTCCTTTCAGTTTCCTTCTACCAAACCAACTCACAAGGCTTTAGTCAACCTGAGGCTATAGCAGATGATACTTTCCCAAGGTGCCACGCAGTGAGACTGAACCCAGAACCATGTGTTTGGGAGGCAAGCTTCTTACCACATAGATACCCAATTGATATTTCAAGTAATACTGTTACTTTATATTTTAGAGATATTGAGTCAGTTTAAATAACTTCACTACTGTTAAATGTAATTTCCATAATCCTAGTCTACACTAAGTTACGCACGTTCGTCTCTTCGGTATTTACGTCCATGATAGCATCGTCCTATTTGACATCCCGGTTTCATAATTTGGGTATGATATTTGAGAGACACTTGGTTGAGGCACCATGTAAGTCCTCGCATCCTGGCTCTTTATGCATGATTACACCAGGATCAGAAATGTTTAAGTATCAGACATCCCAACCTACTCGGTGTACAATAATTGTGTTCTTTATTTTCTTGGATTAGCACGTTACGAGTTGTGATACGAGATGTGAAGTTCACTAATCAAGCAAGATATTTGATATTTTGCAGCGAAGGGAGAACATTTGTTGTGCCATTCATGACTTTTACATAACCCGTAATGTTCAATTCAAACTATGCTCAAATTTTGAAAATATAGACACACTCTCAAAAACATACTTATGTATACATAAAGATAGACATACATGTATCCATATATACATATATATGAATATATTATTTAAAATTATAATACAGGGTATCTAAGAGATTGACTCTAAAACCACAATAAATGTCCATATAGCATGAGTAGCGAAGACGAAGACCAAATAAACCAGTAAAATAACAAGATAATTCCAAATCCTGGATTTCTGGCTTTGCATAAATAATAATGCTTTGCCGTCATCAGTGGAATATACTCAAGTACATAAATACAAATACATGTATATAAACAGTATACTTACATATATATGCACCTATGTACACGACTAGCTTAAATAGCCCGCCTAAAAACTTCTCGTGCGATCCGGACAGAATATCAGCGCAGTAAATACACTGACAAAACTAATTTATATAAATAAGGATAAGATCGATATTTAAAATATTGATCTTATCAAGTGGTCAGCATCGGAATAAAAACCATCAAAGGTAATAATTATGAATATAATATGGGTATATAATTTTAAGATGTATCTTGCAGATGCTCTGAAATGCATAGTCAGTATGGTAGGTGCAGCCTCGGATGGTTTCGAGTCTTTAAACATCAGAACCTCTCACCCAGTTGAAAAGTCTAAGGTCGATCAAGCTCTAGCTTGCAACTACTTTGCAGCGAACCAGTTGTCTGTCCACTTTATCCAAAGCCACCTTCTGTCGTTCATTGCATCTGCAGTGATACGCGTTTGTGTGCGTGTGTGTGTGTGTGTGTGTGTGTGTGTGTGTGTGTGTGTGTGTGTGTGTGTGTGTGTGTGTGTGTGTGTGTGTGAACGTTGTTTTAAGTAAATTCATTGAATGAAGAATTCTAGTGAAGAAAGGTTTATCAAACAATGCTTCGGAACGCACTCAACGTGAGCACCAGATATGATGCTATCAAGCTTAATGCACTGAGGCTAGAAATATTTATTAATTAAAATAAAATCCACGATGAGAATAAAGAGTAATTAGCTTAATTATTTATTCTGCTCAAGAAGGTATGTGAGTGAACTTAATATTCAAATTAGTGAAAATTAATTCGAAATAGAAATGTGCATCGCAGGGGTGTCTGTTCTAATTATTGTGATGCGATGACATCTCTAAAAGCGTTTCGCTGTTTCTAAAGCTCTTCAACGAGCTATTTAAGTAAGTAGTATTTTCACATGAAGTCAAAGATAATATACTATTTGGTGATGCATATGCACTCATATTGAAGCAAATACGGATAACAATATCGGGTGGTTTTCGCTATTCTATTAAAACTGAAGTCACGTAGAGAAACACCTCCATACTTGTTGAAGTATTGTTGGGCGCTAATATAAGTAAATAAGCTTAAACTTGTAACCTGTTAGTGTAGAGTACTAGAACATAGACCAACACGTAGAGATTATATTACCATAGGTGAAATATCTAAGATATTCCTCGTATCAAGTTGTTTATTATAAAACGTTTGTGATTTCAAGCGTGGTAATGTTCTTGATGTTTACGATGCTGATAATGACGATGATGATTTACGACGAGAACGATGCTGCTGCTGATGATGATGAGGATGATATATGGAGCTGCATTTAGTTAGAAGAGAAAACAGGTGAGGGAGTTAGACCACAGAAGACATTACACACAGTAATGCATACCATCTGCAGTTCACAAGTTTCTACCACTTGTTCGGATTTATTTTCCGGATGTATGTAAAGAGATTTTGCCGTAATAATTTAAGCCACAAAGTTGCGATGGTGCCTTATACTCCATTTCGTATACTATATCATACATGTGAAAATAAATGACCATATCGTAACATAGTACTCATCATGTATTATAAATTATTACTTTTCATTTTACAGACCACAACGTTTTAAGATCATGCGAAAGTGAAAAATATAATACACATGCGTGTAGAATTCCTTTTTTTTTTTATCAATTAAGAATAATATATAATCATTTTACGGAGATGTACTTGCAAAGCTTGCGACTCGATCTGAAACAAAAACAATTGCAGCGTGGAAGGTGTTTATAAGCCATTAAAAACACACACACACAAAAACCGTTAGATCCACTTCAGCATTTAAATTCTGTTTGTGTCAAAATATTTTCGTCGCTTTGAAACAGCGACCTGATTTCGTGGTGCAAGATTTCGTGTTGCAGTCATTCCATACTATTTAAATGAAAACACGTAAACATATCCGGTGTATTTCTTTGATATTAAATGGTAAACATTTGAAATGTCTTAACGGTGTTTGTGTTAGCAGAATATTTATCATTAGAGGTTAATTTTTTGTGGGGAGTACTTGAAATAAATTGATGCTTATGTAAGTAATTATTCCGTTAGGGCAGCGAGCTGGCAGACTTGTTAACACACCGCTACATTCTGAGTTCAAATTTCGCTGAGGTCGACTATTCTTTTCTTCCTTTCGCAGTCGATTAAATAAGTTAACTACTGGGGTCGATGTAACAGACTTAATCTCTTTGTCTATCCTTGCTTGTCCCCTCTATGTTTAGCCCCCTGTGGGCAATAAAGAAAAAAAAAATTTCCTTGTTACAGTTACAAACATCAATCTCGGAATTTCTTTATTTTTTATGTATTACCACTGTATTTGGAGACTGCTGTCAATTGTACGTCTTTTCCAGGAGCTCAACGTACGATTGCCGAGCGGAAAAATGTTTTAAATTTCCAGTTAAATGAGATATCTGAAAGAAAGTTGGATGCTCTTTTATTGTATTGCTCCATATCAAATAGAACTACGACTTATTGCAACCAAAGACCAGCCAAGTGCATTTCATCAAGTTTTCAAATGCCGGCATCACCATATTTACTGTATAATTTATAAGATATTCTCAAGCGAACGGAGTACGTTTTGATATTTGAGTGCAACGTTTAGCAGTTTGAGCGACATGTTTAATAGTTGCATATATGAGGACTGATTGGCTGAGGTGCAATTTAATAGCACCGAATGATTTGGAAGTACAAGAATTGGGGTGAAAATTGTTACTCATAAAGGTAGGATAGAAGAATAAATGCAGGATAATGAGCTGGGAAACGTGGAACGTCTGCAGTGTGCTCTATTCGTGGAAATGGAGAAATAATGAATAAGAACTTTGTATATAATCTCGAAACATGATGCAAAATGTCGTCCAGGTGTAGCACTACTATTCCATACGAAACATGTTGTGGTCCTGAACATGTTTTATTTTCCATGGATATATACAAATATGCGTCTTCTATTTCAAATAAGCTTAAACTTAGTTTTTTGTTTTCCTTCTAATCATTCACGAACATGTATAACTGATTTTTTTGTTTTTCCTGTTACCAGTAATATCAAGTATGGATAATTCTAGGATGACCTCATACTTCAGTGAACGTTAGAATAGAAAAAGAATGTGATTCTGTGACTTTTAGAAACATAGCTACCTTAGGTCTCGTGTTATAAGCAGAGTTTTCACTTCATGTATTTTTTTTTCTTTTAATTCAGGGTGGTAGTAATATAAAATGTAAAGAAAAAAAATGAAATTGGCTAGTTGTACTACGTCCAAAAAATTAATATGAATTCTTTTTGTTAGGCTTCAAATGTTATGGCAACTGGCCAGCTTCTATTGAGGGTAATAAAATTCTGACAAATAATTCTCTGAAGAATAGTTAAATTGGAATTTCATCAGAAAACAAAATATCCGTTGTCTATCGGTAAAGACAGACAACGCTGTTTGCAGAAATAGTACTCCGAACATGAATCAGTCAAAAGTGAAAATTATTTTACCAAATTACTTACATCTGATATAATAGCAAACATAGAGGCACCTCAAATACATGCTTGAAAAACCTTTTAGTGGTTTGTACCGGAGAACATCTTGTAAAATATGTTATATTAGTATTAAATGAAATACATTTAGAAAGAATTACAAGAAAGCAAGTGGGAATATCTAAAAATATTGATTGACTATTGTCTTGAGAATATTATGAGTAATACAAAATTTTCTTTTGAAATTGATGAAACTAGGGTTAACAATTCAGGCTCTGCTACGTCAAAAATGTTTATGAACCTTATATTAGATATATGTTATTTCTTAGATGTTCACCTGAAGGATATTGAGGGAAGATATTTTTAATGAATAAAAACTAATTTTCCATTTCAACAAGATAGTATTAAGTTCATAGAAATTATCATTTCAAACCTACAGACAAACAAAATTATCGAACAGTTATTTATTTCATTTCCAGTAACGTTGCTTCTAGACAGATACTGCTACTCATATTCATATTTAGAAAATAACAAACTAGGCGTGGACGGACAAATAAACGGAAGGGTAAATACTAAATAAAATGAGTGGAATAAACTATGTAACAACGAAAGAAAGGTACCACTAAGGTTTTAGTCAATGAAAATCTAGAATCTAAATTTATCAATTAGATGTATATTCTTATATGGATTAATTTTAAATGCCTGGCTAATTTCTTAACTCAAAATATGCTAATCTGTTGCATAATGTAATTGAATGTAAATTTCTATTTGGAAGTACATGCAAGTGTCTTACATGGAATTGGTGGACCGCCTTCTTAAAGAAAGGGTTAAATCAGTATTCTAGGTAGCAATGATGAAATCAAAGTAGCCTAGAGCACACGGATCAAAACTCAAGGAGCGACATCTAAATTACTGAATGGACCTGCTTCTGGTAAGATGTCGAGAAATATACGTTTCTTGTAATCATAAATATGATTTATATATCTAATGAGTAGATTTGTAGCCAGACAAATTAACAATATATGTATCAATGGAAATTATTACTTGTGGCAAATTCCACTCATTAACTACTCCGATTTTATAGTAATGAGTCAACGGCAATCGTTTTCGTTTTATTACATAAATTTCCAAACATGTTTTGTAAACACTGAATTTTTGTAGTACATTACGGCAACAAACATAGAAATAAAAAAGATAATGCATTAATAAAATAAGCGCACTTAAGGATATCGCTGCTTTTTGTATATATGACAGGTAAATGAAGTAACCACTTCATGGTCACTGAATGTACTACACGTAGCAACCACACTACCCTAAAGTAACACTACGTTTTGAAGAAAGGAAGGCACATTGACTAATTTCAATCCTAGACAGCCTAGGAAAAGCTACAAGTGAAATGTCATGGTCCTATGATCATTCAGTGAGGGCTGATCTTGGGTTCAACAAAACTTCTATTGAATTAGTCGAACAGTACCAAAGCGCCCCATCAGCGTTAAATTACAACCTACTATCCTAAATATTAAGAATAATATCCTGTAAAAGCAATGAAATTTAGTGAATACCTAAAACGGGAATGAGTTGATCAGGCCCGGAACGCGTCGATCATAGGTTTAACTTCTTCAGCGTTGAAGAAGAGAACCTACAATAATGCATAGAAATACAATGAAATAGACATACGAAATATCACTTGCATCAGATCAATGTGGAAATAAATTCAACGACCCACACATTACCTTCCAAATTCTCCCTTCCCACGATATGCTCCCTTTCTATCACACACTCTATCTCTTTCTCTCCCTCTCCCTCCTTTTGCAGGAGGCTACTGAGAGGAAGAGTCTAGAAAGAAGAGAAATTTATATGGATTTATATATGTGTGTGTGTATGTGTGTGTGTGTGCGTATGTATGTATATTTTTAAGTAGGTATGTGTTTATCATCTCTGTGTATATATTCATATTACATACACACGTGTGTGTATGTGTGTGTGTTTCTATTTTTGTGTTTGTATTTTTGTGTGTATTGTGTTAGTGTGAATAGGAGAGCGCGTGTGTTGGAGATTGCGGCCCCAGTATAAATTTCTGCATTTCAACGAAGGAGACTCAACGAAAATGAATCAGTGCCGACATGGACGATGCTATTTTGTTTTTATACCATCATTGATTTTTAGACTATCATTTAATGCAATACATCAAAAACTGTACAACATTAGGAAGAAGAGAAACTGCTAATTAAGTCTAAAAATATAGCTCAGCATTAGTTCGTTAATTGCCTATAACTCACCATTTTTCTGATTAACTGATTCCCAGAGAAAATAAATAAATAGATCAATGAATGAAAAGAAAATTTCTTCAGAATTTACCGCTATAAAATTTAAAAGTGAAATTTATTCCGAACGAAGGCCAACATCTGAAATTTTAGACGTCTACGGGGAAACAAACTACTGACGTATATTTTCGATTAGTAATAACTACATAGAAAATCTGTCTAACGTATTTGTATTGTGAATCTGACAAAAACATTCCAGTAATCTGGTTAATCTTGTTTGTGAGTAATGACAAGCAGCAATCCTTAGCAGCGATCGAAAATTATTTTGTCTACGAGTTTTAAATTTTCGTAACACTGCTATCTTTGCTCGATAATTGGATAAACTTCTTTTATTATTCATTTTGTTGTTATCTCTATTGGCAACATTCCAACGAAATTGTTTTTTCTACGTTGAGCTATAGGAAGCAATAAACCAACATCACTAAAGGACAAAAAGATGAATGAGGAATGCAAGCAGGTTAGACCAATTCAGAGACATATTAGATTATTTGTTTGTAATTTAGGTTTTGTGAGATCGAAAAGATGTACATTCGCCAACTTTTAGAATCGCATGATATTTTAGGAGGCTGTTCCCTCAGATTTGAGCATAGAACATTTAGTTCTAATGCTAAAACCACTTGCAATTAACATTACCGTGTTTAGAAATATTGACCAGATCGATCTGCACCAACGACACACACTGACATTTAAATGGCCAACTATTATTGACAGATGTATGAGTCTTATTTTTGGAACCTAAGAAATATTATCGATACTTTTGAGCAAGGTATACAAACTCAGGGATTTTGCCCTCTTGAGAGACTTCGGTTACTGCAAGCGAGGACTATGTGTTTAGGCTCAATTTTGATACCTTTTGACTCCCAAGTGTCTCTCTAATGAATTTCCCTAGCGCAGTCAAAGCTTACCTAATTCCAGGTCTCTGAAACACTCACGTAAAATTTCAACTATTTTTTTTTCACACATATACTTACGAAAGTACACAAGTTACACAGTATGTCTATATATTCCTTAGTATCATTAAAGTTATTGTTGAATATATTTCCTTTAATCAATTTTCCTCACATTTTCTCCATCAATATTTAAAGACTAAAAATATGATATGCATGGGCGTAAATTGATGAATAACGAAGGATTTGACAAACTTCTGAAGTGATACAAAAAAGACGTCGAAAATACGTAGAATGTACAAATAGCTCTGTCTTCAATACAAGCGAATATAACTGTCCTGATGTAAACATTTTTATATATCAGGTCATCCCATAAATTCTGTCCGATTTTACCTATTTTAAATTTGAATGAAATTTAATAGTATTTTAGAATTCTAATGGAATTAAAAATTATTTTTATGCATATGTGTACATTTAAACTAATTAAATATTATTTTACAGGATAATAGAATTAACATTTCTTTGATTAAAACCCTTTCTAACCTGCAAGTATCCAAGGAGCATTTGAGGCACATAATGCTTAATGAGTACAAAAAAGGTAACTCTGCAGCCGAAGCGACTCGAAACATACACTCAGCTTATGGGAGAGAATGCTTCAATGAAAGAATTTGCAGAAGATGGCTTGCAAAATTGGAGATTTAAGCCTTGAAGATGAAGATCGAACAGGACGTACAGTTGAATTTGATGATAAGCTCCTTGAAGCATTACTTGAAGAAAATCCTGCATTATCAGTTGAAGAATTGGCAATAATGCATAGTTCAAACCATACAATTGTTCGTCGTCTTCTTCAGCAACTTGGAAAGATTCCTCAACTTGGAAAATGGGTGCCTCATGAATTGTCCGAAAGCAACCGCAAATCCCGAGTTGACATCTGCTCTTCTCTGTATACACACGAACTCATTCCACCTTTTTTTGGATAGACTTGTGACTGGTGACGAAAAATGGATTTTCTACTGAAATGTTAAACGCCGTAAACAGTGGCGTGGTAAAAGGGAAAAAGCTCAATCACAACCGAGAAGGGAACTTCATGTGAAAAAGGTTCTTCTCTCTATCTGGTGGAATTGCAAAGGAGTACACAAGTTTGAATTGTTAGCATCTAATGCAACAATCAATGCTCAAATCTACTGTCAGCAATTATAGCGTTTGAAACAAGCTTTGAAGAAAAAATGACCGGCTTTACTGAATCGAAAAGGAGTGATGTTTCATCAGGACAATGCACGACCCCACACTGCAAAGATCACATCACAGAAGATCGAAGAGCTTGGTAGGAAACAAATTTCTCATCCACCTTATTCTTCCGACCTTGCTCCTTCAGACTACCATTTGTTTCGTAGTTTACAGAATCATTCGGGGGACATAACTTTCACAAGCCAGGAGGAGGTCGAAACTAACATTTCAGCGTATGTAGATCCCAACTCAGTCGTGTCTGTGAATATATTCCTTCTTAGCCAGGATTGGGCAGCCAGAGACAATATGATTTATTATTTCTAGTCCATCTCCGATGTTGACAAGTTAGAAGTTCATGTTTGTGATTCCACCAGTCTTTGAAACCAAAAGTGTTTTACATTGATAGGATTAATAATCTTGTAAATAGATGGAAGGAAGTCATAGATAATCAGTGAAAGTACATTGATGATTAAATTTCAATTAAATATAACATTTGATCACTTGTTTTCTTTATTCAAAATTCGGACAGAACTTATGGGATGACCTGATATAATTACACAGATTCCGTAATTCAATTCATATGTTGGAATGTATCTTCAACAATGGAGTTAGAACTGTTGAGAACTGGTGAAAATTCTTCGCATTCCCATGACATATAAAGACTCGATGTTTAAAACTCTTATTAGATTAAAACACAACTTGTAATTAATAGTCCAAAATTTTAATCGATAAGATCGGTGATCAGGTAAGTCATTATATCGATTTGCTTCGAATTATTCAACTAGTTATTTTCAGTTCTTGAATAATTCTTGAATAATTCTAAGATTTTGCATGCGTTTATGTAAACATTCAACTATCTGGCATGAATTAATGCAAATATTCAAATATCTGGCATGTTTCACACCAGTTTCGCTCATTGTTGTTAACTTGATCTGAGAGTTTTGAAATCTGTAAATGTTGAGTGCCTCACACAGTACAATCGAACTCGTTGCTCTTGATTCGGAATCTAAATTCAGAACCAGCGGCGTATTTACTAATATCAAGATGGATTGAGTTATTCTAAAACAAGTGTTCTCATCAGAAATTTAACAGAATGTCACAAAAAAATCGCGACCAATGTACAAAACTTACCTACACGCACCCAATTCTTCTGTAAGAAGTCGATATTTTCCCGTACGATAAATAATTTCATATTGAGTCCAGTCTGAAATCTTAGAATCAATACTAAAAGTGAGAAAAAACCAGCCCCTTTAAGAAATTTACTGATTCTAAGATTTCAGACTAGACTCAATATGAAATTATTTATCGTACGGGAAAATATCGACTTCTTACAGAAGAATTGGGTGTGTGTAGGTAAGTTTTGTACATTGATCACAAATATTTGATTATTTGATATTTCCCTAACACTATGATTATTTTCAATATAGCCTGATTTTGAGAAACCAGATGCTATATATCTTTGTATGATCTGTGTAGGATATTGTTCCTTAACACGTGAATTATTGGACATTTTATAATGTATTCCCTTTACGTTTTTCAGAATTGTGCTGTAGATCAAAATTCCATCAAAGTGACAAGGCGCATACATGCAGTAATGTAGAGTTACATCAATATGCCAACAACCAACAATGGACAGAACTGACGTCATCAGAGGGTTTCTGAAAAGTTCATGGTCTTAAGGGTATCGCGAAAAGTCTGGCTGGAGGTCTAAACTTCCGATACAATGAATAATACGCGCTTTGCAGAATAGTAATATAATAGTCGTAGCCCCAATGATTTTATGTATGGCCATAACTAGCTACATGCTCTTGATGAAGTAAGTACATGTTGAGTATTGGAGTAATTACAATCCACTAGCGCCTTTCCACAAACGATTCAAGTCTGCTGCCTGTAATAAAAAGGATTCTTCTTCTTCTTCTTCTTCTTCTTCTTCTTCTTCTTCTTCTTCTTCTTCTTCTTCTTCTTCTTCTCCTTCTTCTTCTTCTTCTTCTTCTTCTTCTTCTTCTTCTTCTTCTTCTTCTTCTTCTTCTTCTTCTTCTTCTTCTTCTTCTTCTTCTTCTTCTTCTTCTTCTTCTTCTTCTTTCTTTTGTAAATTTCAAGGAAAGTGTTAATAATTTCCTCGCAGATTACAAAACTGAAACAACGGATTCATAACTTGCTGAAAGCTTATAAACGAGTGAGAGATAATATATTTTTTTTACATTCGTTTTTATTTTTTACATTCTACTTTTAACTCGCCTCTGCAAATTGTAGGGACGTTAATGACTGATGAATAAAATCTTCCGATAGCAAGTTAAATTTTGGAATGCAAATAACAACAGATATTGAAAATTGTACAGAAAGGAAATTCTTCATACAGATCTATATTTAAGAGATGAGACATTATGTGCATTATTTGCATTATTTACATTCAACGGATATTTGTCCTCATCTTGTTTGTTGTTAACACAACGTTTCGGCTGATACACCCTCCAGCCTTCTTCAGGTGTCTTGGTAATCCAAGTTCGAAATTTCCCCAAGACTCCTGAAGAAGGCTGGAGGGTGTATCAGCCGAAACGTTGTGTTAACAACAACAAACAAGATGAGGACAAATTTCCGTCAAATGGAAATAATGTAAATAATATAAATAATGCAGGGGATTCTCCACAACTACAAAATGCTTTTATCTTTCAGTAGTAGCATAATGTTCGTGCTCTTTGTGTGCAGAATCGGGAATAGTTGTAACAACACAGCTAGAGGCAACTGTTACCTGGCCCATACTACGTGAATGGTGGAAGAGTCAACATAATACATAATACAAATTACATACAAAGTTTATGCAAAAACTAAGCCGATTGTGTGAAAAGGAAAAATGAATGTGAATGTCTCGTTACACAACATCAGGACACGTCGCTTTATTTTGCTTATCAGATGAGAATTCTGTATCACAGATTTAGTACGAATGGTAGTTACTATTTCTGTAACAGAAAAATATTGATATATTTTGGCTGATGTTATCCATTGTGTTCGCACAGCTATAGATAACACATTCACAAAATTTTGAAATAAAGAAAAATATATTGGAAAAAGAAATGAATTGCAAAAATAAATGTAAAAGTAAAAATGAAATGGTAAAAGAAGAAAATAAAAGATGAGAATATGATTTTAGAGATGAATGAAGTGGTTTGAAGTTAAATATTGTGTCTAGAAGATTTTAAAAATTTCAAAAGTTATATTTGATTTCAATGTTTCTGATAATGAAGTAATGGAATGGGTGGCGTATGTGTAATTTTGTGGTTGAATGTCGTCACAAAAAGCTTTGTGAATAACTATTGTATGACGGAATATTCATAGGTAATGTTCCAAATATGATATAGAAAAGATTTGGCCTATCACAGTTCTATGACATTTGTTGCAATAGTGAGTTAAATGTCGTAATAGAAATAACACAATCGCTATTGTTTATCCAGACATTCTGGATTTTTATTGACACCAATAGCATGCGGTAGACGGTTTAATATCAGTCTGATTGGAAATGATTTTGTATTAATGAGTGGCTACGACTAGATGCGGCTTTTATTTTATCTGTTGCAATTAGATATGTGCCTGTACGATATTCTACAAAAGTAACCACAGCATTCATAGAGAGCACATAACTTTGGCACATAGTTGCTAGTCTAAATTCAACATAGAATTCTAATGACGGATCATTATTTGATATATATTCCATTCTATGTGAGAAGTATGCTGTGTACTCCGATGCAATTTGTAGGTTTATTAGAGATCACTGCAGAGAGATATAAGTGGGATGAGGTTTCCCATTTAACTGTAGTCTTTTTAATTCAGAGTAATTATTTTTCTTGTTTATGTTAATTGTGACCATGTTTAATTTTTATTAGGATCATAGTGTATTGCCACCGTATGACGAGTGCATGTTGGAACTATAATCACTGCAATAACAGATGTGGTACAAGTAGGAAACTTTGATAGGACTACATGGTAATAATAAGCACTAGCAAAACCGTACACAGGCAAACACACACACATCTAAACACCCAAACACACAAATGGATACTCACAACACAATCACACACACGCGCACAAACGGGCTCACGCATTCATTCACACACGTGTTTATTTATGTTTACATATTTATATGTGTGCGTGGGTGTGTGTGTATGTGTGTATGTATGTGTGTGCGTGTGTGTGTGTGTATATATATATATATATATATATATATATATATACATAGGCGCAGGCGTTGCTGTGTGGTAAGAAGCTTGCTTCCCAACCACATGGTGCTCGTCCCGGTTCAGTTCCACTCCGTGGCACCATTGACAAGAAGTATCTACTGCTATATCCTCGGCCCTCCCAAAACACTGGAAAAAGCATATAGTATTTTGCGAGTGGATTGAGTTTTCATCCCTAGCTGGCGACTCCCACTCTCCTGCGTTATTATTCTACTGGCCGTTTAGTGAATTGAACTGTCCGTTTTTAATTGTTGGTTTTATATATATATACATATATATACATACATATATATGTTTGTGTGCATTCAATAATATAAATGCCGTTTAGTTTCAGTATCGTTTTCCAACTTCTGGGCAGATCCATTAAAGGATTTCCTGTATTTATTGGCGATCGCAA
Organism: Octopus bimaculoides; assembly: GCF_001194135.2. Lineage (NCBI taxonomy): Eukaryota > Metazoa > Mollusca > Cephalopoda > Octopoda > Octopodidae > Octopus > Octopus bimaculoides. The sequence goes on from NC_068982.1 coordinate 19,564,725, forward strand.
AGTTGGGCGAATATGGATGATGAGGCAAAACTTCCCAGCCAAGTTCCAGTAACATATGCCACGTCTACGAAGAAAACATGGTGAGAAACATTGACCTTAGGGATAGCAATTTCTGGATGCTTCTCGGAAATCACTGCGTTTAATATGTCCAGCGGATCACAGTACAAATCCGAAATGATGATCCATTTTATGAGAATCGTGTAAATGACAACGCACTCCCTATCCTACCTCAATGAAAGCATAACCTCCTTGGAGTTCGCTTGTGATAGTTCGCCGTGCTATCTCCACAATTATTTGCGGTTCACATTGTTATAGACGCTCAATTATTCCTCCCCTGTCATTATTTAGTAATAAAAGAACCGTTTTATTCCCCCATCTGCAACGATTCACAGAGGAACATTCGTTGAACCATGCTCTCTTTCACTCAATTAGTGTTGATCTAAACATAAATATTTCAGGCGTAATCAAATTCATGCGGATAGTTTTCACACTCGGTTTGGATATTTGAAGATATTTGCGACCATCTTCGTCAAATAACATGAGATGATTTCACATAACTCCTTCACTTTGTCACTATTGTCCGGTGAGAACGAGAGGCATCTTGAATGGGAAAAATTTTCGATCGAAATTTTGAAAACCACCTCTGGGGCGCGCGCGCACGCACGCACACACGCACACAAACACAAACCCACACACACAAACACACACACACACACACACCCACATACACACATGCATGCTCACACGCACACATATATATATGTAATATGTATGTACATATGTATATATATATATATATATAT
>NC_068982.1:19565777-19566433 GCF_001194135.2 Octopus bimaculoides
ATATATATATATATATATATATATATATATATATATATATATATATATATACATACAGATATATAAATATATTTATTTGTGTGTGAAGATATGTGTGCGTGTGTACAAGTGTGAGAGTGGGTGCATGTATCTTTGATGAAATGAAAAGAAAGCAAAATGTGACATTGTTCGAAGTCAGATACACAACATTTACGCAGAAACTCTCATCGACACACACGTGCTTATTGAGGCTCATAAGCATATACCCCTGATATACAACAATTTTTTGCGTGTTTCTGAGTGTCTTAGGAAATATACACCGTGTGATTTCTGTGCAAGTAAAACCTATATGCTTGTAATAATGTAAAAAGATAATCTATCCGCCAGGAAATATATTGAGATCAATGTTGGATATCTCCCAACAGGAAATTTAGAGACATAGACAGAGAATAGAATTTTATGACCCATTAAGGATAACAAGCGTCTGTTTCCGAAAATAAAAGATTATTATTGGATGAGATTATTTCAAAACGTGAATCATATATAGAATACTGAAGAAAAGAGAAAAGAAAAACGCAGCTTCACTCGGTCGCATTCTTTTACTCGCTTTCAATTATTTTATATATGTGCGTTCATATAATACACACATATATGCCTATATACAGGGTTGTATATAT
>NC_068982.1:19566780-19579514 GCF_001194135.2 Octopus bimaculoides
GTGCCTGCCCTAGATACAGAAGTACAGACTAGAATAGGATAAAGAGAGTTTGTGACAAAGCAATCAGAGTACACACATGGTACAAGGCTGACAAATATCAAGGAGTGATTTGTGTAGGTTACAAGGATGTAAACACACCAATACCGGTTGCCAAGCAATAGTGGGGACAAACAGACACAGAGACAGGCAGACACACACACACACACACACACACACACACACACACGCACACGCACACGCACACATACACATACACACATGACGGGCTTCTTTCAGTTTCTGTTTACTAAATTCACTCTCAAGGTTTGGTCGGTCCGAGCCTATATTTGAAGTCAATCAACCAAGGTATCACACAATGGCACGGAAACTAGAAACATGTGGCTGGGAAGCAAACTTCTTACTACAAAGCTATTTTCGTTGCTTTACTGGTTTCATTCACCCGACTGGTGAATAACCTGATGAACCGACCTCAAAACATTCAGACAGTCCTAACCCTGGCACTCATTTTGTAGTCACTCATGTGTGAAATAGCTAAGATCACATTTATCACATCACATTGGGGGGCCTCATTCATTGCATAGACATATGAACCCGAATGTAATGTTGCTATTTAAAAAATCACAAAGCAAGTCAGTATTTAGTGCATAGAATCACAGACTAACCACACCAAACATACATACCTAAAAGTTATGTACATACTGTGACTGTCTGTCTATATCTTTTCCTATCATTGTCGAATTCTAAGTCTGTTTCACTCACCCACACTCTCTCCCTCTCTCTCTCTCTCTCTCTCTCTCTCTTTCTCTCTAAGTGTACGTCTATGTGTGTGGAGATGTATATACATACGTGTGTAAGTGTGTATATTAACATCTGTGCATGAAGATATAGCATAATTCTAAATTTGATTGCAAGCAAACATCACCTTTGTGAAAATATTATTGAAATAGCAAAATGTCTATGTATCTCATCGCATATTTGACGATCTTGAAAGCGGCAATAATAAAGTAGCTCGTAATTTAACGCCTGGAATAAAATTATTTCTGCATACACCTAAGACCATTTCACTAGAATAAATTTCATACGCTCGTAAGGCTCGGTGGCCAATAAAGAGTAGTTTCTCTCTGATAGGTGTATGAATAACCAGTTTGCTGTTTGCTACTGTGCTGCAGGATAAGTATCCATCATCAACAAAAGCAGCTAGTTTCTATCACAAATTAATACCCCTCCACTTACAGCCATTATCCTACGACGACCAGTCATTTGTCAGTAAAGTTACCCATATATCTCGCAACTCTGAGTACTTACAGGTTAACTAGTGAAGATAATTTTGCAATATATTAATTATTCCACAATATATTCAGTATTGTATAGTTTGTTTGTAGGCGTAGGAGTCGCTGTGTGGTAAGTAGCTTGCTTACGAACCACATGGTTCCGGGTTCAGTCCCACTGCGTAGCACTTTGGGCAAGTGTCTTCTACTATAGCCACGGGCCGACCAAAGCCTTGTGAATGGATTTGGTAGACGGAAACGGAAAGAAGCCCGTCGTATATATATAAATGTGTGTGTGTGTATGTGTGTGTATGTGTCTGTATGTGTGTGTGTGTGTGTGTGTGTGTATGTCTATATGTTTGTGTGCCTGTGCTTGTCCCCCCAACATTGCTTGACAACCGATGCTGGTGTGTTTACGTCCCCGTAACTTAGCGGTTCGGGAGAAGAGACCGATAAAATAAGTACTAGGCTTACAAAGAATAAGTCCTGGAGTCGATTCGCTCGACTAAAGGAGGTGCTCCAGCATGGCCACAGTCAAATGACTGAAACAAGTAAAAGATTAAATGCGTCTCTACCTCTTTATACAGACAGGGACAATTGGCTTACACAGGTATATGTGTGCAGAAAGAAAAAGACAAACACGAACACAGATCTATATATGGGGTCAAAATATTTCTACTTTCCAGACTTCAATCATATTCATCACAAGTCAAATAATGAATGCGTCAGCAGACGCCCCCGAAAGAGCTGAGAGGTTGTATGAAACACGGAAATACGCGTTTACCAAGTAAACCTTTCCATGCGTCAGCGTTTCTTCCACAAATTTTGATTCTTTTATCGGGTTGATTTGTTTGTGGAATATATACACTTCCTTTTTTTTCTTTTTTTTTAAAGAACATTAGTATACGTGCAGAAAGAGATTCATTTCATACTACAAACCAGTGAAGCCAGGATATGATTTTTGCGTATTTCTATCTTATTATAATACTTAGATACAAGTAGTGGAGGCGCCTGGCTTAGTGGTTAGGGGTGTCGTAAGATTGTGGTTTCGATCCTGACCCGGGAAACGCGTTGTATCTTTGAGCAAAACACTTCATTTCACGTTGCTGGCACTGAGCTAGCAAAAGTGAGTAATCGTGTGACGGACCGGCGTCCTATGCAGGTGGAAGGTATGTGTACCATGGAAACCGGTTTCCAGGCCCTTATGAGTCGGTGTGACTCGAGAAGGAAACTTTACTTGCTTAGAGTTAAATGGATAATGGTAGCAAACAATAAATAACTTGTCATGAGTGTTCCGCAACCAGGTTTTTCAGGTTTTGTTTCATACTCTACACACTGTTGTTTCGGGCTGTTACATATGAAGAATGAACGGTCTATCTTTAGTTCAGGATCCATACGTAATTGTTTGAAGCTAATAACATTTTTATTTCGATGTTTATCTATATTCTATTACAACACCATATTTGTGGACAATGAAAAATTTGATCATCAGTAACTTGGAAATTTAATGCTGTTTGGAATTCATTAAATCTAAATTTAATGTTGAAAAGCTGAAATAATAATAAACAAAAGTAAAAGTTGTACAGTTCTCTTTTGTGACCTTGACGTTTCTCTATTTAACAATATTTTTAATTTGTTCGTGTACATTAAATTTTATGTTAACATTATTTTACTTTAAATGGCTGATGCATCTCAATAGCATCAATGCAATTATTACATTTTGACAGAAATGAAACTGTTTTTAGTTTATCAACTCATGCTATTTTCAGGAACAAAATCATAGAAAAACAATCACGTTACTGGAATTGAAATTTAGTATTAGAAATTTAAGGAAAGCTACAAATAATAAAACAGCTTGTTGATAATGTTGAATTTAAAATGTATTAATGCCTTACTGGAGAAACAAATATTTTATTTCTTAAGAATGAGTTCAGTTTATTTAGACCAAATGAATTTTATCATGGTAGACCCGTTATAGTCGTCGAAAACGACAATGTTTTACTCCTTGTTTAGTCAGTAAGGAGAGACTTCGTCCTTGTCTTTTGTACGGATTCTCAGACATTGAAGCTTTAATAATTGCTTTACTAAATGCAATTATAAATGTTTCTCTTTAATAAATGCATGTCATTAAATTTAGGGAACGATATAAATGAGACTCACATTCGTTGTCCAAATTGCAATATCTGCGCACATCTGGTCCGAGCCGCTGTGGTTGGGAAGAAACGTGCGTAATTATTGAAAATGTCGTCGTCAGTGGAGACGTTGGATATATTAATAGAAACACCTGCGAGTTGGTAGAAACGTTAGCACGCCGGGCTAAATGCAAAGGAGTATTTCGTCTGCCGTTACGTTCTGAGTTCAAATTCCGCCGAGGTTGACTTAGCCTTTCATCCTTTCAGGGTCGATTGAATAAGTACCAGTTACGCATTGGGATCGATGAAATCGACTTAATCCCTTTGTCAGTCCTTGTTTGTCTCCTCTATGTTTACCCTTTGTTGGCAATAAAGAAATAAGAAACTACTTTGACGACACATTTCTATATTTAAGAGATAAGGAATTTTGTACATTATTTACATTCGACGGATATTTGTCCACACACAACGATTCGGCTGATATACCCTCCAGCCTGCATCAGGTGTCTTGGGGAAATTTCGAATCTGGGTTCTCATTCCTGAGGTATTTTTCTTTGTTTTTATTATTACTATTGTTGTTGTTCAGATCACTGCTTGGAAACGAACTCGGAATCTTGGGGTTAGTAGCCCGCGCTCTTAATCACTACGCCATATGGAGTGAATTTTAGGGCTTATAAAGCTAATATTTTTCTATCTTTCCTTAATACCGGTTCCCATATGCTGCTCATATCTGCACTCGGTTTGCTGAGGAGGTTGTCGTGTCCTGGCATATGTGCTGCTTCTTTTAGTTTTAGTATCTTCCAGTGGTGTTATCTGTCTATTATTTTAACTTCATTTCACAGGGGAAGGTGGTCTCCATCTCTCCATACATGATCAGCTATACCCGATTTATCAATATCTTCTCGTGTCACAGCTTTGCGAAGTTCGTCTACCCATATTTTGAGGGGGCGTCGTGTTTCCCCTTTGTATAACCTACCACAGCTGCATGGGATGGAGTACACGCAGTCTTTGGTCATATTCTCTTCTATTGGTGGATTTACTCGAAGGAGATATTTGCGAAGAGTTTTATTACTCTTAAATACTATTCTGATGTCATATGGGCCCAGTCTTTACTGAGAGGCCTTTCACATTGGGTAGAAAGACTGTGGACAGTTTATTGGCCTCATCCTCTCCCTTCTTCATAATTGGAGTGGATAGTATTGAGCTTGATCATTCCTTCGTGGCGTGTATCACGATCGCTAATTATATGCTTTGCACGATGTTTTAGGCCCTGAGCAATCCCTCCCTTTACAGAATACTGAAACCCGTCACCCACCCGTGAAAGCAGTAATTGATGTAAGTAGCCGACATCTAGAAAGCTCTGAAGAAACAGTACTGGACAAAAGTCTCAACTTCACGACAACCATCAAGCGTATTTCATACTTGGACATAATAGCCCCTATTGAAGAGAGAGCCATAAAAAAGAAGCAGCACATATGCCAGGACACAACAACCTCCTAAGCAGACCGAGTGCAGATATGAGCAGCATATGGGAACCGGTATTTAGGAAGGATAGAAAAATATTAGATTTATAAGCCCTAAAATTCACTCCATAATTCACACCATATGGCGTAGTGGTTAAGAGCGCAGGCTACTAACCCCAGAATTCCGAGTTCGATTCTAAGCAGTGACCTGAAAAACAACGATATTAATAGCAATAATAATAATAATAATAATAAAGTTGAAAAATACCTTAGGAATGAGAAGCCAGGTTCCAAATTTCCCCAAGATATCTGATGAAGGCTGGAGGATATATCAGCCGAAACGTTGTGTTAACAACAAACAAGATGAGGACGAACATCCATCAAATGTAAATAATGTACTTTTAACGACACTATTTAAAAGAAATCGCGGGTATTTGAACTTGATGTTAATATATTGTAAGGAGTCATTAAGTCGCCGAGCGAGCATGTTTATTAGCATGCCGGACAGAATGCTTAGTTGATTTCGTTTATCCGTCTTTACACTTTGAGTTGAAACTCTGCCGAGTTCGACATTGCCTTTCATACTTTCGGTTTCGCTAAAATTTTCACCAGTTGAGCAATGTAATTGACTTACCTCCTTCCATGAAATTGCTGGTCGTATTTGAAATCAACATTTGAAAACAATATATTGTATGGATTCAGTGGGTTTACGTTAGAAGTAATATACATCTGTGTTTAAGATTATCGTTACTGCTATTTCAGAAAGAGATAGAACGGTTATAGTATTAAAATAGTTGCAGAGCATTTTCCGGATACATAAAGTGGATATTGAATGATCGTTGTTCCTATAGAAACCGCCTTCTGTAAATAACAAATAAAAAGTAAAGACCCACAGGGTCACTGACTTCAGCGGAATCCGAAATCCCATCGCAGTATCGATGTGTAGTTTTGGGATCAAGATTTATTGCTAACGGATGTAAGGGTTTGTTCTGCCATTAAAATATGATTTATGGTAGAGCGAGAGAGCGGCCCTAAATTCGAAGCAAATATCGGTTTGAAATTTTGGCACAAGATCAGCAAATTCGTGGTGGGGGGTGATAAATCAATTAAATCGACCCCAGTGCTCAGCTGATGCTTTTATATCCAATATTTTTATCTTCTCTGCAATAATGACATGTAACCGCGCATTTTATAATGCTCTAAGGACGACACTGCGTTGTAATTCTATGTCGAATCTTAGAGTCTGACTCATGAAGTTTACAAGTGTCATATATATATTGAAACTTGAGTTCTTAATTGGCTGCTCACTGATGAACAACCTACATTCTTACTATTTGTACTTTATCGATTTGTTCTTCATTCGATTTTTTTTTTCGCTCAAATTAACTGTTTTGCATATAAGAGGTTCAAATTGCCAGTAAGGGAAGAGAAAGGACATTTAGTCCCGAACGAACTTTTACAGAAATGATGAAAATTCGTATGTCAGATAATCATGCCATTGAGCGATAATTGACATCTCACATGTACAGAAGACATAATTAAGACGTAATGCAGACAAGTCTATTGATTCAACCAAGTAAATGACATTATCTCTGTGTTGAAAAGATTCTGGTCTGCTACAAATTAGCTGTCAAAAATGAGACACATTTTATATTGCCGCGGATAAAGATAAAACTTAAATTTATACTAGCAGATAAATTGATATTCAAAATAATGCGTAGGATAACGCGTCAAGATTAGAATGTCAGTCTGAAAGATATTTGGATCCTAGACAGAGTCCAGTTCCAATATTCCACGTTTACATACAAACACTGTGGATATGAAATATGAGTGGCAATTGATTAAATGCTAAACATTTAAAATGGTTATCACTCTAAACTGAATAAATTTACTGAATGAAATGATTTACATAATTTGCCTTCAACTAAGAAATAGTGCAAAGTTTAAGAGTTATTTTAAGCGTGTAACTTTTAATCTCTGACCCAGTTCATTACCAGTCTCATACTTCCTTAAATGTACTGTATATATATATATATATATATATATATATATATATATATGTGTATATACATATTGTTGTATTTCGGGATGGTCATTTTAATTTATTTTGGGGTCGCCAAACAAACACACGTACTATATTTTATTTTTCCTCACTCGTTTATCACGGTTCTTATTTTATTATTTTCACTCATGTCCATTGTCCAGAGATCTTTCGTCACACATCTGTGACCTCTTGAGTGAGACTTTTCGCTTATGTGTGCGTTCTTGCTCGACTTACTGCATTTGGGGTGGGGACAGTGAGTGGAGTAAGAACACACACGAAAACGAAAAGTGTGACGAAAGAGTTCCGGACAATGGACATGACTGTAAATAATAAAACAACAACAGTAATACACGAGTGAGGAAAGAATATATAGTGCGTGTGTTTCTTTGGCAAACAAAAAATAATAATAATACGACCATCCCGAAATACAACAATATTTGTTTCAACACACGATTTCACATCAGGAATCTTGCAAAACGAATGTGTGTGTGTGTGTGTGTGTGTGTGTGTGTGTGTGTGTGTAGGTGTGTGTGTGCGCTCGCGCGTGTGTGCGTGTGTGTGTGTTTGTGTGTATGTGTGTGTGTGTGTGTACAGTTTTACTTAAATACACATTTGAAAAATATAATACAACTGATTTCATGATTAGCTGAATGTATCTTGTACTTGATCACTGATTTTCAAATTGCATCTTGCTAATAGTATTTCTTATATAGATATTGTAAATGTTAATACTGTCAACAAATTCCACAGTTATAACGCGTTGTGGTACCTTCCTGTTTTAAATGAATTGACAAGAATCTTGTAACTTCATTATTTACATTGTAATTTTTAATGGTTTGCGAAAATGTGTTTTGGTGCTCGCGAGGGTTACCTTTTTGATTAGTTTCTTAATTTTCCAAGTATGAATTTCTGGGTCGGTCTGATACGCTCATACATATGATATATGTAGGTGAGTAACATGAGACGTGTCTGTCTTGAGTCTCCGTTAAGGTGTGTGCGCTTGAGTATCTATGAACTATTATCATTAGTAGATGTTAGAGTGTGTTTGTTAAATTGTTATGGTTAATAGCAATATGTATATATTTGAAACATCGGCCTCTTTATCTAGTTTACACTAGACCAATGATTTGGTGTGTAAAATTGGACTCAAAACGATCAGAACGGACATGTAGAAAGTAGTCAGTTGTCGAGCTGTATGTCCCTGTATTTCTCTGTTCTTTTCTCACTTAACCCGGCCTATTTATCCAGATTACACTTGATAAATAGGCCAGATTAAATGAGAAAATAATGGTGAAATTCAGGACATACAGTTCGACAACTGACTACTTGCTACATGTCCGTTCTGATCAGCATACCATATCACTTAGCGATCCATTTTTTCGTTCGATTTAACATACCAAATCATTCATCTAATGGGTAGATAGAACATATGAACTTATTCTGCTTGGAATTGTTCTTCCATCCGGCTTTTTTCCCCAATGTATGCATGCGCATTTAACCGATTTTACAAATGCATACACATTGCCATAAACATAACAATTGAATTATGCCGAACTGCATAATAGCCCCTTTGAACTCTAGATGAGATTCGTACTGGTGAGTGTAAAACAGTTTGAGTTACAGATGTAGGGATGGTACAATTGATACCGCCGATGACGATGGTACAAAATAGCAGCAGATTCAACTGTTATATAAGCCTATGAAATTTCGAGGGCATAGCGTCATATGAGAGAATAGAAGAGTATCAGTAAGTCACTCAGTATGCTAGTAGTTTAAATGGATGAATGGATTGGAGAAATGGATGCTAATGATGAGTTGGATTGAAGAAGTTGGATGTTACATTGAATGTTATACTGAAGACGTAAGGTAGAGGCACGATAGATGAGCTATAAGGAAATTATGTTAGTTTTGAGGTGGATGAGTTTGAAGTCGGGAACAAGGGTTGAGTTGTTCAAGTGTAAGCTCAATGTACAAGGGTTGAGTTGTTCAAGTGTAAGCTCAATGTACCTTGGTGGACTACAATATGCTCTAAGATGCAAAGTAGCAAACCTGAGGCCGATGGTGAGGATAATTATGTGGGCGTGTAAGGAGAGATAGTCAAATTTGTGGACACCTTTATCGTATTTGGAGTATGAATCTGATTTTAATGCGAGTTTCAAAGATAAATCATGATGACATACATGTGACTGTGGTAGGTTTAAAATATGGTATGGCACGTTTGGTGCAGTTGAGGGGGCAGTATAAACTATAGCGGGTAGTAAAATCTACCATGAATTCCGTGATCGTAATAGATGTATTGTAAATGGACGACGTCAACTGAAGTGCAGGAAAGAGATGAACATGATATAGCACGACTCGAGGTCTCCGAGAATGAGAAACGGTAATCATAAAAGGCCAATTCATTTGGGGGATTAGTCTACAGCACTGGAAGACATGAATCACAGTATAGTTAATGAAGGGGATAACATATTTGAAGCAATCTCTAGTTCCAGGACTTTTTAAGAAAACTCTATGTTCCTTTTTTTCTCATACAGATTTGCACACAGCAATATGTCCGCCTATGCACATAGGGGTAGTTTTGTTTAGTACGTTCCCAGAAGTTGTGAAATGGGCCAAGGAAAAACGTGTCAATATGAATAGAAAATATAAGAAAGCAATGGCTGTACACAGGTGACTTAGCACGGGTTTACTTACCTCGGAAGGAGGGAAAGAGGATTTGTTAGAATAGAGGATAGTGTCGTGATCAACCATTGCATGCCTATCTGAGCAATAGCGATGAAGGAATTTAGCAAGCTGCTCGGAGTCAGAAGTTGGTCAGTGTCGTTGGGGAAGCATCCAGGACTATAATGGAAAAGATCATCAGCCGGAACGAGAAAGTCTTTCAAGAAGAGTTTTAAAAGCAAACAGTAGATCAAGCTGTTGAAGAACCCTATAGATGATTATGACAGGGTAATTTGTTTAAAGAAGATGACAGAAGGACTGATTGATGCTGCTCAAGAGCAAGCTATATGAACTAACTTAAGTGTAGCATTGGTAAAACAACAGTATCACCCTTACCATGACTATGTGAACAATCATCTGAGACAGTAACACATATAATTTGTGAATGCTCAAAATTGGCCTAAAAGTGTAAAAGAAAATGTCAGGACAATGTAGTACTGTGAATACACTGGGTTTATGCAGAATGTATGGGCTACAATGTTCCAAAAAGTGGTATGAACATGAATCTTTGCCTGTAGCAAAGAATGATTAGGTGAAAGTCACAGACATATGACCGACTAGATATAAATTTCGTACTGAAGCAGTCCAATGAATATTGTGAAAGCAGAGGGCAAGAAAGTTAGGAAGTACCAACACCTAGTATTGAAATAGAAAAGAATACGTAGAGATTCAAAAGTGAGTGTGTTACTTATTGCGATCGGAGCACTTGGGACCATCTCAAAGAGAGCCATATTCTCTCATCAAAACCTCCAAATACCAAACTTCATAAGCAGTATTCAGTTGGCAACAATATTTGGAATAGCTCATGTGTTGAGAAGTGTTGCCTCTCTAAGCTGTGGGACGGAGCTGAGACGTGATATCGGTAAATCAGAAGTTACGTAACGAAAACCGATGATGATGATGATGATGGGGAGGAGGAGGAGGAGAAGGTTATAATTCCCTGGTGATTATATTTTGTAGTAAATATATAATAACAACACATAATCTCTAACCATATTGTATCTACCCACCATGTTGCTCTCGAGTTATAACACGTGCTTAACATTTGATCTTTTAAGTGATTGAATGAAATTAAAGATTCCATGTATGATAGAGTGGGTGGAAAGATAAGCATTTGTTGAGAACAAGAAATAGAAAAAAATAATGAAATAGAGAAAAACAACCAATCAAAATCTTTGCTAAGAATGAAATTATTTCCAATTTTACTAAAGCCTTTATATCTTTCTTTTGTTTTCCGGTGAAAGAGTGGGCATTTTCAAACATAAATGCTGACAAAAATGCTCATTAAACATACGATAAAGTTAAGGCGCAATTATTGATTTCTTACTTTAGCTTCGAGATAGGAATTTATAGAGTAAATGTTTTAGATTCATTTCTTTGTATTCATTCTTATTTCCTATTGGCTTCAGCGAAATACGTTCAGATTTAATTTACATCTGCGTATGAGTGGCTGTGTGATAAGAAGCTTGCTTCCGTGCATGCGTGCGTTGGTCAGTGTTTTTCATTGCACTCCTAGGATTAACGATGCTGTACACCAACGTCCAGAATTATTGGACAAGTGAAGCACAACTACAAGGTAAAATACTTGCTTTTTTTGGTGGGGGATTCAGGGGTGGGGGCTTGTTGCTCGTGTTTATTTATTTTGTCGAACCAGAAATCTCCAATGAGTTCCGGGCATTTGTCTGCCTGTAGTTGTGCTTAGAGTCTCATTTAGTGGTGAGAAATGTATTTTGGGAGCGTATCTCTCCTCCAATAATTGCGAACATGATGAAACAGAAGGTGGGCGGCGACTTGAAGTTGTCGCCGACTAAAAGAATAATGGAGAACATGGAAAAAGAAACCATCAACTACAAGGTACACTCTTTAGAGAATAAGAAGTTTGAACAGGTGGTGGCGGCAAAAAAAGAAAAGGCACTGACGGAAAATCGAGCCAAATTGTGTATATAACAGGAGGAAGTAAATACGGCACGGTGGTTGTCCAGTTTAGGAGTGAGGAAGAGGCGAAGAGGCTGGTGAGTGTAGCGACGAAGACGGAAGAAGTGGTGCTTCTGCTCAGGTATCTTGGAAGAAAGACTTTCAAGGTGAGGGTGGAAGGAATCCCACTCGATATATAAGTGGCTTGGTTTGCGGCAGCCGTCCTCGTTGGAAGTGAGGAGGAGGTGACTGTCCTCCGAGCCACAGAAACGAAGGAAGGAGGATGGAGCGGAAAAAATGGAACTCCTTATACAGGCAGAAGAGAGGTAATTAGAGAGTTTGGCGGAGACAGTGACGTTGGGAGATATGTGTTGAGAATGTGAATGCAGGGCAGAGTCCTACGATTATAGCACACTGCTCTCCGCAGAGGAAAATGACAGAAGAAGCGGTTGTGGAGACAGAGGAGAAAATGGAAGAAGAACAGACAGAGGGAAGGAGCAAGGAGGAAGAGTGGATAGTGACAGAGAGTAAAAGGAAGAAGAGAAAGAAAAGCGAGCATGATGTGGTACCCCAGACCAACTCTATCCCACCCAAGACCACTCGGACCCACCCTCCCCATACAGACAACAAACCACCCACCCCCTTTCCCCACAGGAAAAAAGAGGAAGAATGAATAGGCACTACAAAATTTACAAGAGCCCTCCCCCGGTGAAAAAGGTTACGTCTATATTGAGGCGGGAGTGCTGTCACTCAGCGTTGGGGAAAGCGAAAAAAGAGGGACTGGACTAGAAGCTAAAGAGGACTTAGGACTCAGAGATAGTGAGTGGTGTTACTCAGTGTGGTGTGTGTAACACACTTTACATATTCTCATTTTCAAGATATCATTCATAGTATCATGTTTTATTTTTAATATATTTTTAATCGTTATTTGTCTCCACGTGTTTTGTAATATCCGCTCTATATTATGCCTTTATGGCAAAATCTTGAACTAAAGAAGCTTGCTTCCCAATCACATGATTCTGGTTTCAGTTCCACTGCATGACACTTTGGGCATCCGTTTAATAGTAGTTCTAGCCTGTCCGACTAGCCAGGATGTTCGCATCATACGAAAGCTAAAACAATGCAAGGAGGCGTATTGTGATTAGCAGTGTGTAACAGCGTCTGATATACTGATCGATACAGTTATATATAT
>NC_068982.1:19579921-19583162 GCF_001194135.2 Octopus bimaculoides
ATATATATATATGCGCGCGCGTGTGTATGTGCGTGCATGCGTGCGTGTCTAAAATAAAAATAATCCATTAGACGCTCGTATTAGTCGAGTATCAGTGTGTAGCAACGGGATAACGCATCTCTAAACTTTCATAATAATTTATTTTTTTCTATTGAATACTTTGCGAATATCGCTTTATTTGAAGAGATTTTTTTTTCTTGAAAAAAAAAAAAGGTTATTTACAACATTCAATATCCTCCAAAGTGCGTTGCAAATGAAATCGAATGTCTGTGTATATTAATTCTTTTATTTTTTATTTTTTTAAAGTTTTTATTTTTATTTTTCATGCGAATAGAATTTTCTTCGTTTTGTAGAAATACCGATAATTTTTAAAATTTATTTTTGATGTCCATCGATTTTATTACAAAGCACTACCATATTTCGTGACATCTTCCATTACTTTGATTTTTGAACGTCAATCTAATATTTAGATTGTCAGCGCAAATCACAGCTAGTCTTATAGCTGTCTCACCATGCATATGATTTCCGATCACATATGAAAAGCGAAACGTGGTAAAATGTAGCTATAGTGAGTGCTCGGTAACAGTCTAATAAATTTAGAGTCAAATGTGCGTATTGGTTTTACATAATCACTTTTTATAGAATAACAAATATAAGCCAGGTACACCGTGTAGTTTGGGTCATATGAGTTTTTGAAAATACAGCAGTACTTCAAAGGAACGTGTGTAGCCTTGGATCGTCGCAATGACCATGACAGAGAAAGTTGTCATGGCGATACCTGCTCAGAGGCCTACGCAAAAAAGTTGTAGAAAGTGTATGGAGAGGCATCTATGAACCGCACACAAGTGTACGAGTGGTCCAGATATTTTCAAGATGGACGAAAAATGTCGATATTGACGAACGCTGAGGGAGACCGTCAGAGTATCCGAGAAAGCTCTTCAAAGGTACGAACAAGGAGGAAATGGAATGTGGAAGAGGCAGTAAACAGGGCGATCGGAAAGCTAAGGCATGCTGAAATAGTCGGAGCCACGCAAGAACCAAAAGCTGGTCTAGGGTTTTACAATTTCAGGCCATTTTGCAAGAGCAGTGTAAAAGAGATGAAAGAGGCGTTGGTACACGAAGTGAGAAAGGAGGAAGAAGAAAGGCGAAATGTACATATGGTACAATGTAGTCAACAGGGACAGTGCCTGAGATGGGAGGAATATGTAGTCAGTTGCAGGAACTCATGGAAAGAACTTTGGGCTTGAGAACAAGCAAGGATATCCTTCCTGATCAAATCTATCTTCGACGTTTTACGCTCACCAGCAAATTTAGTCCGGTGGAACATACAAACAACTGATGAATGTAGATACGGAGAGAAAGCGTCGTTGAGACATGTTCTGTCAAACTGCAGGCTAGCACTAGACAGATATACATGGCGTCACAATCAAGTCCTCGGCGTCATAGGCGCAGCACTCAATGGGAAGATCGAGGGATATAATAGGGGAGAGTACCCGAAAGTGAAAAAGCGCAGAAAAATATACTTCCAGGAGGGAAAAGGACATAAGGCCAGGCCTCCAAATAAAATATACGAAACAGGCGAAAAATAGAAGGGGTGCTGGGAGCTGGCCACGGATTTGGAAAGACTGTTAATATTTCCACTCATAAAAACGACAAAAAGACCAGAATTAATCATATGGGACGGAGAATTAGAATTTTGCTACAGCTGACAGTTCCATGGAAAGAGAACATCGCTAATGCAGAGCAACGGACGGAGAAGAGGTACGAAAAATTAATCGAAGAGTGCAGACAACAGGGAGGGAATGTCGAGTATTACCACCTGTCAGTGGGGCCTAGAGTCTTCATTGAAATGAAAATGACAACGCTATTCGAAAGAAGGTTTGCACTTTCGAGCTCAGAGCTGGGAAAAGTAATAAGGCGGATACAGGAGGCAGTCGAAAAAGCCAGCTTCTGTATATATATATATATATATATATATACGGCTGAAGCAAGAAGACCAAAAATGGCTTGAAAGCTATAATATGCCGGCTGGAAAATAGCATCGCTAGGTGAAACTGGCTGACACTTAAGCATCATCGCTAATTGACAGGTAGCGGTCTCGTTCATGGCGCCCCTTCCTCCTAATTCGAAGACTTGTACCACCAAACAAGCTGGTCGGCTCTGGCTGCTGGAACTGAAACTAATACGACGCTGTAGGAAGGCAGGTTTAGAGAGGGTGCGGGCTAAGATTACGCGCCCTTCTCCTCCATTGGTCAGTTGAAGTTTAGACAGTGTCACCTGAGAACTAGCTGGTGCTGGCTGCTGAAGACTACCAGCGAGTATTTAAAGGGAATTTGGCAAGATGGTCAGTCGCCCGCTGCCACTCGTTGATGCTGCATCGAAGAAGCCAGGGAACAGAAGAAAGATGGAGAAATGCACTCAACACCAGAGCTGAAGACACCTCCGAAAGCGGGGACCCCACCACGTCGAGAAGGGTAGAGGGGTAAGGGCCGAAATCGGACGTGGTTCCTCCTGATGATGTTTTTAGCCACAGGATCCTATAAAGTAGCTGTTGTGGTAGCAGACCACGAAACGCGGTTGGAATTCCAGAACTTAGAAAAACGTTGCAGATGTGCGTGCAATTTTCAGAGTAATTCGTCGAATCACCATCCATGAGTTATCAGAAGATGTGCAAATTTCTTACGGTAAAGTTCAATCCATTATCACTGGAGATTTGGGTACGAGACGCATGTCTATCAAGTTTGTGACAAAACTGCTTTCAGCTGACCAATATCTCACTCAGGTTTCAGTTGCAGAAGATCTCATTGACTGCGTCGAGAACGATGAAAACTTTTGAACAATTTGCGTAGGCCTCTGAGCAGGTATCGCCAAGATTTTGGCAAAATTCGATACCGATTCTCTGCTCAACTTCCATTCTTATGTTCAATGCGGCGATCACATGCTACACACGTTCCTTCCAAGCACTGCTATAAACAGCGGAAGTGAGCGAGAACGCTTAACCTTACTGCACATACAAAACTGAGTTAAAGGTCAATCTGGGTCAAGCCGCTTCACTCTGAATGCTTTAGCTTCGTTACTGGGGCAACAATCCCGATACTTATATATTTATACACACACACACACCTATATATATCTCCTCTCATCCTTAACGTCTATCGCTATAACACGTCCCCTATACTTTCTATCACTCTAAATTATAAAACACACAGACACACCATATATATATATATATATATATATA
>NC_068982.1:19583477-19586296 GCF_001194135.2 Octopus bimaculoides
TATATATATATATATATGTTTGTATGTTTGTTTGTATGTATGTGTGTATGGATGTATGGATGTATGTGTGTGAGTGTAAAACACACACACACACACACACACATAAATATATATATATATATATATATATATATATGTGTTGTGTCAGTGTTTTATAATTTAGAGTAATAGAGAGTATAGAGGACGGGTTATAGCGATAAAAATTCAGGATGAGAGGTTGAAGAAGGAGGGAGAGTGGTGGGACAGCGGACGAAGTGTAGTTTATAATAATGTGCCAACGTCTTCCACAATCATAAACAGTGTACAATTAAGAGTCCAAGAAAATGTTCTAAGGTAGTCAGTTGCCAAGGAAACTCATTAATCATACCAGACCGAAAAGGAATAAGAGTAAAGTGATACTGTCGGTATGAAAATAAGCATTCTAAAGTGTATTTATCACATCATATATAAATCATTTGAAAAGGGGGAGGAGGAAGGTGTTACCGCCAACTTCTAGCAGAGGTGCAAGATGGCGAAAATAGCCATTGGGTGTATTCAAAGTGTGGTGAAAGATGAAGCTTAGAGAAAAATTAGTGTTAAGGACGAAGAGTAATAATGGTGAAGGAACAGAGAGGTGAACAAGAAGGCTTAACTTATTCGGGTGGAGCAGAATGATTTATTACAATATGTAGAACTTTTGTAATAAGGACCCAAACAGGAAAGACTTAGACCAGAGAACCGATTAAGGAGGAAACCTTCATTTTCGCTTAATATTTCGAGTGATACGTGGCAGAATAAACTACATGGTAGATGAAAGCCCTTATGCGGTACTCTAGAATTGATTGTATAGTAGGAAAATATTCTAAGGAATATCTCATTGTTGAACTGGTGGATACTGGTGACCAGATAGCTAGTTCGTTTATGATTAATATTCGAGAGAGTGCTCATATGTGCAAAGATTTAGTGCTTAACTTCGATCTTTGGTCCAATGTAAATTAAGGTGTGGGCATGTTTCGCGATAACTATTCCTCCATACACAGAATTATAATGTAGACAGTTAGTAGATACTCTTCAGTTGCTCTTCTCCTTACCTCAGGTTTCGCGTAACGCACTATTACAAGTGTGTGGCTACATAAACACCAGAAGTCTTCTGTGCATCCTCCTTTGTACAAATCGTAAGATAAATGTACGCAGCAATCACCATTATGCTGGTGGAACGGACCACTCCTTGTTGCACGAAAACGCCAATACTCACCTGTAAGGAAGATTTCCTGCCATGTGTCCTTATGGGAAAAAAGTTTCATTAGGGTACAGTAAAATAATGGCGAATGCGATGCACATTCACAGGAATTATGACCCATCGAGTGTAAGATCTGGAAAAGGTTTAACACAACAGACTTTTGCTATTCAATGAAGGACAGCGAATCAAAGCTTTTATTGTCGATCTTATGACTGATACTATCGATGGTTATGACCATATTAAACATACACACATGTGTGCAGCGCGTATATATGCATATATTGCAAGCATCTCTGTAAATACACGCGCGTGTATTTGCAGATGACATCTTGTCATTAAAGACTGATATGTAATTCTAGAACATTCATTCCAAATATAAAACAAAATATCAGAAGTTATGTTATTAATTAAATGATTAGTTGACACCATACTTTATATAGATAGCTTTAAAATATGATTTCGTTTCCATTGTTTCAAGATGCATTTATGCAAATATAGATTAGATGTAATTACATAATAATAGAAATTAATAAATATCGAATAAATTATTTAAGAAAGGCAGAAAATGAAACAAGAAAGAAAAAAAATTAGAAAATTGCAGCAATTTAATTTCAAAACCATTGCAGTAGTTGGGTTTGTTCTAACTATTCTTTTCTGAAAATCAAGAATTACATTGTAGACAATAAGAAGTAAAAAAAAAAAAGAAAAGAAACATACTGATAAATAAATAGAAAAAGAAATGTAATGAAAAATATCAATTTAAAAACAGAAAACTATACGGCATAAAAAACAAAATGTAATCCTAGAGAAGAAAAAGAATCTCATCGATTTTGAAGTTGAGAGCAATACTTGCATACATTCGTAGAAAATGAGATTCTCATGCCTTGTAGATGTATTGATTACAACATTTCAATTAAAGAGAAGAGAATATAATTTTCAAGCTTAAGTCCCATTAACGTTTCAATGTGTGATTCTGCCGGAATCACATCGTATAATTTGTAAGCTACAATAAAAGATTTAAAGTCGGTTAATCAAAGAATAAACCGTTCTCAAAAGCGAAATTAAAGAAAACAACAAGATCAGTATATATAATAAAAAAACACAAAGTAGAGGGAAAAAATTTCAAAATGTCTAAGACTTTGATATATTATACAAAAGAAGATTTTCAACAATAAAGCAGACGTATGGGGGCGGGATAGGACAGGAGAATTCAATTTATATAATCATATATTATATATTAAATTGGAATTGTTGTACGTCTTAAACGTAAATATACACACTTGCATACATATACATAAACATAAGCACACACACACACACACACACAATCAAGCTCATATATATATTGACACATAAATTTATATATTTCTACACACACATGCATACAGACATACATATACATATGTGTGCGTGTGCATGCATATATGTATATATATATATATCTGTATATGTACGCGTGTATATATATATGGAAATATATATGTATATAAATATATAAATATATATATGTGTATGTATCTCTCTCTTTCTATATATATATATATATATATATAAAATATATATGATTATATAAATATATATATATATATATATATATATA
>NC_068982.1:19586405-19589129 GCF_001194135.2 Octopus bimaculoides
ATCTATATATATGGTGCACCACCATGACCGCAGCCACTTGGCTGAAACACATAAATAAAAATATATATATATACCTGGATGTATGCATTCAAGCATGTATAATTGAATGTCGGTATGATTTGTGTATGGGTATAATATAATAGGGAGATAGATATATTAGGACTAAGTGATGAATGAATTCCTATTTTGCTTTTTGATTTCATTAAATCAAACAAAACAATACAATCTTTGCCATTTGTGTTCATTATTTTTATTTTTTTATTTTTCTGTGTGTATGTCTTTAGAGATGCACGAGTTGTAAAGATTACAAAGTAGAGCAATATGAAACAAAAATATCATAAAATCTCAAAATACTTCACAAAGTTATAGTAATTATTTTTTGTTTTGTCTCTTTTAGTTAAATCTGAGTACTAATAAACTAAGGGCTGTTCGTCTGATCTAGGAAGAATAAATACGATCATACTTTTAATCAATTGGTCTAAACAGAAAACAGTGGATTTGTATTACCGTCAGCGAACCGAACGAAATTCATTCCTTTGTTACCGCGATATCGTTGTAACTCCCATATTGTTATTACCGCCGTTTCTGCTATGAGTTCGAATCGGACCATAGTCAAAATTTTTGTTTCGATAATAATAAAAAAAAAATTTTAATTAAAAAAACGCGTTTCAATTAGGTTCTGGACTTGATTTTCTTGATTGTACTCTCTCGAAGAACGTGTGGCATTGTTCCAATATTACAAATCAATATATTTTTCTACTGATTTGGCAGCGGAATCTCTAAATTTCAGGCGTGACATGGTGATCTCGTTTAAACATATCAATCACTACAATTCTTTTCTTTGTGGGGAATAATGATAGATCGCGTAAGTGATGAATGTACGTGAGTGTTGTAATGCAGGTAGCTTAATGACTGCTTGTTATTGGTGGTGATGTTTCACCTAAAACCATTCCTTGATTAAAGAAATATATGATCAAAATACTTTCAGCCATTTCTACTCATGCATTAAACACGCACACTCACGCATATGTATACATACAAATAGGCATGCGCACGCAAACACACAGACACACACACACATATATATATATATATATATATATATACATATATATAAATCGCAGGGTAGCCCAAAAATTTAGAAATTCTTTTTGCTACCAGTGGTCTAGCGAGAAGTAGAAACTAGTCAATAGACTATATATTATTCATATAAATACATAGAGTGTACATTTAAACACATAAGAGAGATGTCCATAATGGGACATCTAACCCGCTAGAAGGAGCAATCAAACTCCAAACCACAGTTAGGGATAATTTCGAAAGGGAATGAAAAATAAAAACATTTACCATCTATTTGCTGAACCATGGTTTCAAGCTATTTTCAGCAAAATAAAATAATATGCTAGCCAGCTATCATCAGCAGGAAAGCCAAGATTGGCATATAAACATGAGGCAATACATAGAACATGCCTCGTACGGCGGTTTTCTTATCGGCAGCAAATACAAAAAATGCCGATTTTCTTCCAGAAATTAGCCAAATGTACATTGTATGCATATATAATGCATACAGATATATATCTATAATAAGATAAAGAGACCAATGGCATAAGTAAAATTATATTAGAAAGTCTTACAGCTGTTATAATTTTACTAATGCCATTAGTCTCTTTATCTTATTCTTTTTTATATATAAACACGCTAATGCACGACCCATGTTATATTCCCCACTCATGTTGCAACCACGTCAGGGGCAAAACTAGTCGGTATACAGCACTTACTCCGTATTACCTGTATCTTTAGGGCTTGGTTGACTCCAATACCCTTCGTAACCTTTATATATATATATATATATATTGTCTTGGGAGGACTGACGATAATAAATACACGCCCTGGTTCATTATCTCTTCTTTATTGATATTCAATCAGTATATATCTAACCAACTAACTTGTCGATCATTTGTTTAATGTGTTGGCTAAACAATCAAAGGTTGTTCGTCAAAGCCATTTCATCGCTATGTGTCTTCGTCTTCGTCATTAACTTACCTTCCCTCTTCAAGGTCTCCTTTGAGTCAGTCTGAGAATTACACTTATGTTTGTGCATTTGTAAGCATGTATGTCTGAATGTAGATGTGTAGCTGCATATAAGAGAAGAAGTGGTTGAGTGTAAAAGAAGTAGGTCTGCTTTTGTGTGTGGGGGTGTGAGCATGTGCGTAGAGTTTGCGTGCCTATCGGTATGTATTTCTGTGAGTGTGTGTGCACTGGATATCCATAACCTCTTTCAGGGTTCGGCCTTTTGCTCCAAGCTCGGTCTCAGAACTGCACAATTTGCTTGTCGACCCGTACAGATTTATGAGTGAAAATCCTTATGCGTGTGCGTGTGTGTATGCGTTTGTGTATGTGTGTGTGCATGTGCGAGTGTGTGTGCTTGTGTGTGTTTTTGTGTGCGAGCGTGTGTGAGTGCGTGTGTGAGTGTTAGTGGACGGTCTCGCATCCGTGTTAGAGTAACTGAGTCAGTCCTGTACATGTATATGTACGTATGTGTGTGTGTGTCAATGGATGAGAGCTTACGTGTGTGAGTTACAGTAACGTGTTGGCGTATATGCGCGTGCATGTGCGCACACTAATCTGTGGGCGTATATATGCGTGTGCTGTAGCCGGGTTTCTTGTTAGTTGGTGTCTGTATGTATGCATGTGAGCGTTCTTTGCGTGTGTGTGTGTCGTCTG
>NC_068982.1:19589644-19591605 GCF_001194135.2 Octopus bimaculoides
TATATATATATATATGTATGTATATAAATGTTTGTGTATACATTGAATATAAAAGAATGTTGTGAAGCAGTTCAATCCGGGCTACGCATGTTTCAGTAGCAAGACATTTTTATTGATTACACGTGTATTACATCATGCACATTCCTACCACGTCTTCAGAGCACGAAACCGCCCAGGTAGCAGAGAGCGATGCACTAAACGGAATAATATCATTAACTATCGTGAGATCATATAATTGATTATTGTAACAAATATAACGGAACCATTAATACAGCTCAACCACTTAGCCACAAACCTTGGAATCAAACATATTTCGTCTTTTCAACTCTAGAAGGGCAACAAAACGTTTAAATATTTTCAAATGCAAACTTCTATCAATAGCTCAGCACGAACTGAATAATTTTTGCTATTGTATTATACATACAACCAACATGTCGAGGTTACATTTATTATCTTTCCACACAAGCTGCATTGAAATTAAATGTAACATGTTTCCGTATTATTAAACAAATATCTAACAATTATAGATATTTTGTCTTCCTACAGACTTTTGAGATCCTGACATTACTTCAGATCCTTCAGGTGAAAACTATTACTATATTCTCAGACATTATCTAGATATTTGTGTCTTCTTCAGTAAAGATAACTGCAATCATTTCATGCCGTCTGAAAATGTTTTCTCATTTGTCAGAAGTACTGTGTAGCAGAATCTTGCCTGTGGGAATGTGAATATTGTGACTTAATGCAATGTGTGCAGATTGAATTCAATAGCATGTATTATTCAGAATGGAAATAGCGAAATCGCAATACTTATGTCTCAAGCGATTCTGTTTCTATGTATGTATGTATGTATGTAGGAGAATATACAAATAATAACAACAGACGAGGACAGGTGGTGTAAATAACAAAAGTATATATTAGTATGACGCTCGGGAATACGGAAAGTCTTTGACGTTTCGAGCTACGCTCTTCAACAGAAAGAATACGGAGACAAGGAGAAAAACACGGAGAGAAAAAAATTGATTGTATGTATGTATGTATGTACGTATGTATGTATGCATATATGTATGATTTTTCAGTGAGTTTAATTTAAATTCTTGAGAAGGTTCAACCTGGTTGCTAACTGATCAACATGGCTTTTTCAGTTGAGAGAATTCCCGGCGTTTGCAAATATGTGGTTGAATTGGTGTCTGCTGAATTGTGAATGCATACACCCGACTGTGTGCATTTATTCACATGAGAATCTCACATAGAAAAGTTTTGGAATATCTTACAAATTTTCTCTGTGCCCTTAATATATCGGATTCATGGATCTGTGTTAGTCACTTTTAATCGTTTACCGTGGAACCGAATATTTCTAGTTTTACTTTTATTTATTTATTACAAATTAGTTGGTACATAACTTAATGCACCTACAATGATAGTACACATGAGAATTTATAGTCATGGCACAAGTGATGTAAGTTACACAATAACGCGTCATTACTATTCTCTTTTTCCTGGATATTTGATTATGCATTCAGATCAGTCGGCAGCTGATCTATACAACGGTGCATGAATTTTGTTCCCTGTCACACAGATCAATATCAGATCTATTATATTTGCACTGAATTGATCTTTTTATTAGTGTTCAACCAGTCTTTCTTGTTTTTAGAGGTGTAATTACCGGCTTGTTCTGACATGCCTTTCATGTAAGCGTCAGGCTGTACCCATATATTGCTTTTGTTGGTAGGGTGACCGCTTCTCCTCCAGGCTTCTGATTCGGTAGGCCGGTTCAGCCTCCATTGGGTCGCATAAGAGAGCTGTAGCCTCAGAGAACTCGCAGAGTAGCTCTTCTACGATTCTGCAGATGTTGTTGGTCTCACTTTCACTCGTATGTATGTATGTATGTATGTGTGAATGTATGTATGTATGAATGTATGTATATATATATATGTATATATATATATATATATATATAT
>NC_068982.1:19592850-19593410 GCF_001194135.2 Octopus bimaculoides
TATATATATATATAATTCATTTATTTGCATGCATATATATATATAATATTCTTATATGTATGTATATATTCTTTTATTCTTTTATTTGTTTCAGTCATTTGACTACGACCATGCTCAGCCTTTATTCGAGCAAATCGACCCCAGGACATATTCGTTATAAGCCTGGTACTTATTCTATCAAACAAACACACGCACGCACACACACGCGCTGTGTTTTCTTGATGTGTACTGTGCAGATGAAGGCAACACAGCGGAGCAGGGGCAACCTTATAATATCTGAGGCCATCCTCATACACCAAAAGAAACCTAAGATCAACAATAGAAAAGAGTCACAGGAAGGTAGATGTTTGCTATATCAACACCTTTCCGCGCATGTACACAGCACACACGCTCACACACACGCACCTCGGCAACAATCTTCAAATTCTTGAAAATGGGGTCATAACCCCGAAATATTTAATACAAGGTAAGTCTACATTAATTCACATATTTGTAATTTACCTTGCATTTACTTCGCATTGTTTTGTCCTTACACACGATTTTTCATACAATATATATAT
>NC_068982.1:19593731-19595415 GCF_001194135.2 Octopus bimaculoides
AATAGCAGATTAACAAATTGAAAATATAAGCATCGATACGTTACGTTATAAGAAGGCGGCGAATGGTTCTTCTCTCTATCTGGTGGGATTGCAAAGGAATAATTCACTTTCAATTGTTACCACCTAATGCAACAATCAATGCTCAAGTATACTATTAGCAATTAGAACGTTTGAAACAAGCTTTGAAGGAAAAAAGATCCGCATTAGTGAATCGGAAAGGAGTGATGTTGTATCAGGTCAATGCGTGACCCCACACTGCAAAGATCATATGACAGAAGATCGAAGAGCTTGGTTGGGAAAAAATTCCTCATCCACCTTATTCTCCCAGCCTCGCTCTTTCAGACTACCATTTGTTTCGTAGCTTACAGAATCATTTGCGAGACATAACTTTCACAAGCCAGGAGGAGGTCGAAACTGATATTTCAGAGTTCTACGTTTTGAAACCACAAGAGGTTTACATTGATGGGATTAAAAAGCTTGTAAATAGATGGAAGGAAGTCATAGATAATCAGTGAAAGTACATTAATGATTAAATTTCAATTAAATATAACATTTGATCACTTGTTTTCTTTATTCAAAATTCGGACAGAACTTATGGGATGACCTGATATATGCTATTTCGTCAGCACATACACATAATGCACCGCATCCAAGTATATTCACTACAACGCTTTTGCTATATATATATACCCATTCCTTACTTGTACATACAGTCCACTTTTAAGATTCACACCACTTTCAGTGCAATTCCATCTTGTCTAGAAAAATAGCTTCAAAAATCTACGGTCAAGCTTTTGCCTTGTGATCGTCTACCACAATCATGCAAGTACCTAATTATCTACACACATCCCTCATTCTCTGCCTGTGTACTAGTTACGCAATTTATTATATATACCCTATTAAATACATCATCCTATAGTTATGGTTTATGAGGAAATGTTTTTCTAAAAAAGATAGAGATTTCTTGCCTACGTTGACTTCAACATATAGGGAGAAAGGGGGCGAATCACATTACTTTCTTAATTCTATTTTATGTTCATTTTTACGATTCATACATTTACTTGAAGTGTTGTGACATACGCCATATGTATGTACAAACTATGCATAGGTGAAAGAAAGCTCGTTCCTTTTAGATATGTTTTCACGCACTATTTAATTCCAGATCTGAAATTTTCAGCAAATACAAACATATGGACAAATTTCTTTGGTGAACTGGAGAACGTTCACTGGGCTGAGAAGCATTCTCGCAGACTTCAGGCAAAGCTCTTCTGATTTTTTTCTAAAACTAGTGTAATATACCTTCTATAGCGAAAGTGGACGTAACTCTGATTTTTTTCTATTATTTTTCGTTTACTTTCTCCCTTCCAATTCTTGCATCAACCTTCTCGTTTCTCTCTCGTGATTTTACATGTACCAGCGCAGTGATTTTCAAATAGAGGAGATCATTTCCTCAGAGTCTGAGGTTTGATTGAAGACACAGGTTGCATTATAATAAAATCCTGCCTAGACATGTGTCTTCACAGCAAGAAATTATTAGTAGCTCTTATCTTTATATTGTGTACATTAACTGATATTTATCTCACAGGATGGCGTGCGTTTTTTTGTTGATTTCACCTTAACAGGTCCATAAACTATATAAATATATATATATATATATATATATATATATATATATATATATATA
>NC_068982.1:19595432-19596717 GCF_001194135.2 Octopus bimaculoides
TGTGTGTGTGTGTGTGTGTGTGTGTGTGTGTGTGTGTGTATTTTTGTTTGTCTCTGCTTTTGTATGTGCGTGTGTGTGTAGGTGTGTATGATTCTATATAGAGATGTCTCTATTAATATTTTATGTTAATATTTATTTCCTCTTTTAATTCCGGATGGTCATACAAAACACCTGCTTAGGAATTATGCTATTCGAAATAATGTCTGTATTTTTACATGCAATGTACATTTTTACACATATACAAAATGTATTTTCAACAACACACACCCATTTAACAAAACTGTTTACTTTACTCATGCATTTATTGAACAAGCAGACACAGTATTTACAGTTGTTTATTCCTGAACGAACAAGTATATTTGAATTACACAATCTTATACATACAAAGCACAATTTGCATTAAACACGCAAGCATATTAACGACTCCATTATACGATGCCGCTTTCAGATATATATGTATGCACTCACAAACTCTTCATAGCCTCACGCACAGGCATCATTGCACAAACGGAAATCAATCCCCAATCTCTATCAAGCACAATTTAGTTTTTCACGCACACACATCCACAAAACAAATTACCTGTACGCTGCAGATATAAACTATCTACACGTAGACACATATGCAGAAACACACACTTACACATTTTTTCTACCCAGCGCACAAACACTCTGATGCAAACATTTATTAAATATCAAAGTCGCCCTTTCTGACAAAGAGCAACAACCCGCATGAAGCTGAAAAATGTTAAATACCCTCTTCTCACCGTTCCGCTGTGTCATGAATTCCAAATGTCTTCAGTTAATCTCTTCAGTGTAGAGGAAAGTCTAACCTCCGAAGCGTTAAAATCTATTGGTTTTCATTTATGCGTTAAAATAACACCTTATTCATTGCACATACTTCTTTACACAATTTTACGGCTCTGATATTGCAAAACGTTTACAATGCATATATGAATGACTATCTATCTATCTATCTATCTGAGAAGAACTGGGACGAGATAACGAGAAGGGTGGCCACTCTAGCCCGGCAATGGGCCGAGAGCAAGCTTTCCCTGAAGGGTCGGGCGGAGGTGGCGAACACGTACATCGCGTCCGTCATCTACTACCGCCTGACCGTCGTTCCTTGTCCCCACCCTACCATCACCAAACTGGAGCGCATCCACTTCCGCTTCTTGTGGAAAGGAAGCGTTCCGATGGTTAGGCGATCTGTTTGCTGCCAACACCCGTTAAAAGGAGGACTGGGCATGCCGTGGTTGATGATGCGCAGACACGCGCTGAGACTGCG
>NC_068982.1:19597134-19601896 GCF_001194135.2 Octopus bimaculoides
CGTACAGTGTCCCACCATTTCCTAGCTGTGGGCTTACGTCGAACAACTGCTATCGCGTGTGGGACGAGTCGGTCTATCGTGAATATTGTCGCGCCTCCTTCCTTTAAATGGGAAGGAAGAGCTATTTTCCTCGTACTTGTGGCTATGGCGAAATAATGTGTATAGTGGACGCGTGTGAAAGGTCTAGAGACAAAGACTTTCCTCTCTGAAAAAAAAGATGGGCGAATGTAGCAAGGATGGCACGTGTGAACGACGGAGCCATCTTGAGCATAACCCTATGAACTAGAAAAAAATCCAAGAAAAAAATAAATAAAAGGCAAAAGAGGGTCACTTACTGTTATAGTTTCTTCAATGAGAATATTGACCAAGGTTACCGTGGTCTTTTCCGTAGGCTTTTCTTACCACAGCTAAACCTAAACTGTCCTCCCCTCTTTTTACACGAGAACATTACTGTGTGATACACGATCCCTATTGATCGCTCTTTTTTTTTTCTCTCTCGATCCCTTTTGATCGAACTCCCCCCTTTTTCCCTTCCTACGATCCCTTTTGATCGACACCCTCCCCCCTTTTTTTCCCTCCCAACAAGAAAAGCTCTACATTGTATTTGTCCCATCTTCGTTGAGCCCTGTGTGACTAATAAAAGAAATGTATCTCTCTCTCTGTCTGCCTGTTTGTGTGTCTGTCTATGCATACACACACACACACACATACATGTCGCACATATATATAGTCCAAATTTACAGAAAACGAAAGACCAAGAGAAGTGAGGGAACAACAAGCAGGTGTATTAGTTTGACGCTCAGGAAGAAGGGAAAAGTCTACACTCTTCGATGGGATAAGATGGGGAAAATGGAGAGAGAAAAAAATGTTTAGGGTGTAATGGTTTAACATTAGAAAATGATCGGGAGAAAGGGCCAGAGTGTAAGGGAGATAGTCATAGTGACACGGTTGACTTGACATGCACAAACGCATGTGTGTGTACGAATGAACTCGTAAAGCAGGTGACCTTAAAATTATGTGAGCTAGTGTGTGCGTATGGGAACGAGTGTGTATTTGCACGTGCGTCGTGTGGAGTAAGGTGTGTTCTGCGTATTTATGTATGTGTGTTTATGGATGTGTGTATATGTGTGAGACTGCGTATGGTGCGTGTGTGTGAGGCTATCCGGTGTATATGTCTTTGTGTATATGTCTTTGTGTATATGTCTTTGTGTATATGTCTTTGTGCACATGTGTTGCAGTTAACGTGTACTTGTTCGAGTAGTGTATTCACATGTATGTGTGAGTGTACTAGTGCACGAAGTGTGTATGTCTAACTGGATATGACTATATGGTAAGTGGTTTAAAAAACCATCTGCTGGCATGTCCCTCCATGTCATGCCATGGAAAAAATTCAAATGGCCAGTTAGAGAGTTACCTCTCAGCAGATCCCTCTGGTCGGAACGCATATAAAATGCAGCCGCCCGACAAACTAACACCACACACACCTGGAGTATGCGTGTTCCACTTTTATATATGTGTGTGTGTGTGTGTGTGTGTTCGTGTGTGTGTGTGTGTGTTTGTGTGTGTGTGTGTGTGTGTATGTGTGTGTGTGTTTATATATTCGATGCAGGCGCAGATTTGCCGGCTGGATAAGAAATTCACTCATGAGACGTATCGATCCAACCGCATAGAGTATTGGATAAATAATATCTTCTATAGTCATTGGTCGATTCATGCATTGTGATCGAAATTATGTATGCGGAAACTGAATAGAAACATTTATAAATGGCTGAACTTCCGTATGTGTATACGCATGCTTGTATGTTCATAAACTATTTACTATATTTACCTGGATATATTTACTTTATGCATGCATATATATTCATATAGATAGATAACTAGATTGATACATACATACATACATACATACATACATACATACATACATACATACATACATACAAACGTACATACATAGAATACCCAAAAAGAGACCGAAATTTAGCAATATTTATTTTCTTCACTAAACTTTACATGTTTACACTTTAATCGCCTTCAAAGTATACTTCATTTGAAGTAATGCATCGGTCCACAAGTATTTTCCACTTTTGGAAGCAGTGCTGGAACTCTTGCGAAGTGATGCTTTTTAACGCCCCCACGCCGTTATCTTTTGTTTTTTCTTTACATCTTCCACATCTTTACCTCTTCCAAATACCGTAGAACCAGCCTTCGTCCCCAATGATGACCTTCGAAAAAAGGTCTGGATCAACTTCCAACTGCTTTTATAGTTCACGACATACATTCAAGTTGTAACTGCTTTTGACCTTCCGTAAGCAAGCGCGTCTCAAAATTTGCTGCAAACCTTTTTCCTTTACAATTCATCGGTCTAAATTCATTTGCAGGAGTTCCAGGAGACACAGTCATATCAATAAGTTCGTCAATTGTTCGGCGACAGTCCTCCAAGATCAGTTCGTGAATTTTCGTGATGTTTTCACTCGTTCGAGATGTCGATGGTTGCCTTGAACGAGATTGGTCTTCAAGTGACTCGTTACCTCTTCTAAAACGTGAAAGTCACTCGTAAACTTGTCTTTCGTTCATGGCAGTGGCCTTTTAAGTTGTTTGAAGCATGACAACTGTTTCAGCTGCAGTTTTCCCCGGCAGAAAAGAGAATTTCACGGAAGCGCGCTGCTCTTTCGTTTCAGCCATCGGAAAAATGGACGAACACGGGAGAAGCACTACAAAACAGAAACAAACTAGGTGGTAGTATGACCCCATCGAACAACACCGGTCGGCCGACTGGTGCCTGGAGATCGCATCAAGTGGCTTCTAGCGGCGGAAGCCTGAATTACAACGAGCTTGTCTCACAGATGATGTTTCCGGTTACATTTAGGTACCTCCTCGCATACAGAGTGTGATATGTATACGTATGGAAACACAGTAAAAAATGCTATTTGTCAGCAGAATACAGATTTCTGAAAAATATCAGGGAAAAAAAGAAGGAAGACAAAACAGAAATCTGTTTTCCCTCATATTAAGATACTACGCATTTAAAATCTCGTTGTGAAAAGGAATAGTGGGAGTGCATTGAAATAATCCGCCTTTTGATCTTTGCCAACGTTCTTAACCTCGCAATATCGGAATATTCCGTAGAATGCATTGTTGATTTAACATGCATTCTCCTACTTTCCATCACTGATTTCAAATCTGCATACGCCTAGCTTAAATACATTTTTTTAATGCTACAATACGTACTGTTTATTCAAACAAAGATATTAAAGCAAATACTCATAAATATATGTAGTTGGCTAATACGTTTTCGTAAGTCAGAAATACAGTCATTCGTTATTGTATTATTTTATTAAGTAATAGTACAATGTGGGTCTAATTTTTTTGTAGCATTATTAATTCTTTCTAACAATAAATCCCTGATAACAATCGTTTTCTGGATGATTTTTCTACAATAGAATGTTGTACAACGTAAAACCGATCAAGAATGAATAAGCTTTCATGAGACAAAATATATTACACAATATCATAGTAGATTCAAAGCTGGACTCCGTGCAGCCTTTTACGTTGGGCTAATTAGGTCTGCAGCCCCAAATTAGATGGAGGTAAATAGTATGACTATTATATGTCTATAATGATTACATGCCGCGGTGGTGTTTGATCTGAGGCTAAGGACAGATGAGAATTAATTCTGTAATGCAATCATTCTATTGTTTCAGTTCCAAGATGAATTCCAGCGTAAAATATGCGATCCGAAAGTCATTTATCTCCCTTTGATTTCTGACGTCACTTGACAAACGTCAACCACGATGGCATGAATCATCGAAGAATTACCTGATAGAAAAAAAGCAACCCAAATGCTTTTAAATCAGATCACAATGTTGCATCTTCAATAAACAAATGAAGGGCACATTTTTAAACCCGGGATCATCCTGATTCCAAAAATGTATAGCATGTCTATGTAGAGGAAATGTAGACTGAGATAGAGGGGCTGCAGGCGGACAGACAGAATTTCGCTTTTAGTGTTATATATTATTATAGATCATATTATATAAGTGAAGGCGCATGGCTCAGTGGTTAGAGCGTCGAGCTTATATTATATTGTATTTTATTATACAGCACAAGCAGGTGAATTTCGGTGAACGAAATATATCGAATACATCGACACGATTGCTCAAGTGGAACTTATTTTATCGACCCTGAAACAATGAATATTACACTCTACTGCGGCGGAATTTGCACTCAGAACGTAAACACGGTCGAAAGGATTCTATCAACTTGCCTTATACATACATACATACATACGCACACACACACACCCATTCACACTCACACACACGCGCGTATATATTATGCATGCTTCTTTTTATGTGTCTATTTACATATCGATCTATCTATTTACATGTGTGTATGCGCATGTGTGTGCGCGTGTGTGTACGCGTGTGTGTGCGCGTGTGTGTATACGTTTTTTTAAATATATACATACATGCATAAATTCATATATATATTATATATATATATACGCGAACACACAAACAAACTTGCGTACAGCAAATACATATTATAGTGGATCATGGAACTTCATAAATAATGTACACTTCTTCGTGACATTCTTACTATGAAACATGGTGAACAGAAAATAGATGTCCTAAGAACAAACAAACAGAATAATAAATTACAAAAGATTAACAGAGTCGCTTTAACGCTAAAGGCATCCTCTTAGTTTTGGAAAGACATCCATAAACACACACACAAAGTACATCATATATTTATGTAT
>NC_068982.1:19603505-19604114 GCF_001194135.2 Octopus bimaculoides
TGTATATACATACATACACACACACACACACACACACATATATACACACACAATACATTAAACTTCAGTATCATTGAATTTCTTTTTAACGCTACTAAAAGTCAGCACATACACACTCAATATATGTACATATAACTGTCCGCTCAATCGGTTGCGTATTTTGGAAACCTACTGCATTGCTTTATATATTTTTTCCTTATTTGTTACCTTATCTCTCAAATGTCTCTTAGATGTCAAAAAAATGTTTTCTTCATTAACTAATAAAACAGATAAATTATTCAACGTCGACCAACCAACTATAAATAATAGATTTAGATAGTTTCACTCCATGCTTGTTATGTAGCGAATTTTCATCTATTGTTCATAACAGTCCGAGCATCGAGAATTAGAAACTCAGTGTAACGATTAATGGGATTTAAGTTTCCGTTAAATTACATCACATTATATTAAATGCTTAGTATATTGCCTTTGTCACTTGTTTACGTTCAGTTGTTTATCTTTCTTTCTCTCTTCACAAACACATATATATTTCTGTGGTTATGTGCGTGTCTTTATTTGTGTGGGTATGGTGTGTATGTGTGTATCAATATATATATATATATATATATA
>NC_068982.1:19604519-19605310 GCF_001194135.2 Octopus bimaculoides
ACACACACACACACACACACACACACACACACACACACACACACACACACACACACACACACACACACATATGTATATAACTTATAGTTATAACTTTTGCACATAAGCGAATTTGAAGAATGCGATAAATTGTTAAGTGTTACAAGCAACAGTTGCCCTATATTCGTGTCTAGTTGTGATTGAATAAGGCCAGAAATTGCAACCGAAGCAATAATCAATACGATCAGCAAAATGGAACCGTGTCAGTTATTCACATCAGAAGAAAAATCGATAAATTGCTCTAACCCAGTGTTGGCAATGTAACAGAACCCAAAATATTATGTAAAACCGAGTTTGATTGCACAGATCATTGTTTTAGCTTTTTCTCTTAATTCTAGCATCAGTATTTCTTGTTTTATTCTCATCTATTTTCTTTTTTCTCACATTTCTTTTGATCAATCGAATTTTCTCTTTTATTATATTCTGTATATTTTTTTTCTCACAGATCCACGTCCATTGATCATCCTCGTTATCATCATCATCATCATCATACTCCTCCTCCTCCTCATCATCATCATCAACAACATCAATACCATTATCACT
Source organism: Octopus bimaculoides (assembly GCF_001194135.2). NCBI lineage: Eukaryota > Metazoa > Mollusca > Cephalopoda > Octopoda > Octopodidae > Octopus > Octopus bimaculoides. The sequence goes on from NC_068982.1 coordinate 19,605,102, forward strand.
ACTGTTAATATTATTATTGTTGTTGTTGTTGCTGTTGCTTTCGCGTTTGATATTATTTTTGTTGCTGCAAAGAGTATTATTATTGTTATTATTATTGTTGCTTTGTCGTTGTTGATATGATTATTTTGTCTCTTTCAATACTGACGTTGCTAGTGCTGTGAATATTATCGCCATTATTTCTTACAGAGTGATAAGAAAAAACGGCGGGG
>NC_068982.1:19605322-19615151 GCF_001194135.2 Octopus bimaculoides
GGGGGGGGGGGGGGGGGAGTCAGCGTTGCGGATGCTCGACTAAAACACTCTCTATACACATTTCCATATTGTGTGCGAATCTCGGCGCAGTAGATCACGTTTTAATCTTACCAGGATCTGAATATATGTATTCGTTTTTTCCTTTTATTCTTTTCTTTGTTTCAGTCATTTGACTGCAGCCATGCTGGAGCACCACTTTTAGTCGAACATATCGACCCCAGGAGTTAGACTTTTTCTTTGTAGCCTAGTACTTATTTTATCTGTCCTTTCTCCCGAACCACTAAGCTACGGGGACACAAACACACCAACATCAGTTGACAAGCGATGATGGTGAGACAAACACAGACACACAAGCATACACACATACACACATACATATATATATATACGACGAGCTTCTTTCAGTTTCCGTCTGCTAGATCCACTCACAAGGCTTTGGTCGGCCAGAGGCTATAGTAGAAGACACCTGCCCAGGGTGTCACGCAGTGGGACTGAACCCGGAAGCTACTTACCACACAGCTACTCCTGCGCCACATTTATTTAGAAGTCACTCGCCTTAGTTGTTGACCAAGTTTCATTGTAATATTTAATCATTGGCCGTGAGCTAGCTGAATCGTTAGCACGCTGGGCAAAATGCATATCGGCATATCGTTCGTCTTTATGTTCAGAGTCCAAATTCCGCCGGGGTCAAATTTGCCTTTCATCTTTATGGAGTTGATAAACTAAATACCGGTTCAGTACTGTGGCCTATTTATCCGATTTACCACCTCCTCGTACATGCTTGCCTTGTTTCAAAATTTAAAACCAATATCTAATCATCATTAACATTTAGATCCTTTATAATGCTACTATTGATGTTATAATGTCTATGGAAGTTGCTCCAAATAGCGAATGAATCAACATAATCATTCGGCAGGCCCGATCATATTGTCGTAAAAAGACAGAGCCACATTACATAATATAGTTGCAGAGTCTCCATGATATTTGAGCGTCATGTGAAACTATTTCATCATACCTCTACACATATGCTGTAGTGAAAACATGAATGCATGAACGCCAATGTTACATGGTGGAGTGATTTCTGGTAAAAGAAATTTGTGATAGTATATAGTACAAACTAGATATAATCTATAAAAAAATCTTTTGGCTAAATTATGTCTTCCAATAAGTGAGGCACGTCGATTACAAATCTTTTTACGCTTTGCATAAATAATGTACATTCAGAAAAAATTAAAAACGAGTACATTGAATGTTATACAAATTATTTATATTATATATAGATTTTGTATTATCTATTAAACTTTTAGTGTTGATACACTTCATTATATTAATCGATAATCGCTACCTAAATTTCAGTTCAAATAATGAACATATTATTGACAAAAGTTTGTAAACTGTCACGTCCCTTTCTTAACAATAAGACTAGAAGTTTTTCTTACAGTCGATGTTTTGACATTTCGCTCAAACGTGATACTTCGGGTATTCACTTTGAATTTGATCAGTATCAAATAAACTCGGTTGATCTGAAATGTAAATAAATTTTTAATTGTTATTTATTGTTAATTAATATATTTTTGATCAGAATCTTACTTCACAGAAAATTAATGCAATTAACTATGTTAGTGTCAGATCATTACAAATTTGATATTGTAATATCCCCAAATTCATGTTAAGAATCCATTCATTCTAAATACAGGTTCTAAGAAAATGTCTTTTTAAACCAACAGATATTTATTTATAAGATTAAAATTACATATATGAACATAAATCGATCAATTGAATACAAAGAACAAAAAGATACTATATAACATGCATTCTGTAAATATAAAACGATTGGTCTTGTATTTCGCAAATACATAGAACTTTTCATTAATATATGTTACTAATTCTAATGCACATAAAGAGAACTAGAATAGAAGACCGAACGCTTTAGCTAATTTAAGTCGGTACGGAACACTATGTTTGCCTGATAGAATTGTTTCTACAGAACCTCTTAGTTCGGAGTATTAAATGTGAATTTCAATTTGACAGTTGCAGGCATAAAGTTTGTGCTGGTTCAGAATTCCAGAGCCCAGACGTTCCATGTGTCTGTGCCTGCTGTCGTTTTCCGATGTAACTGCTGGTGTGCACGAATTATGGGTGTTAAATAAAGGAGAGTCAACTTTCTGTTGTTAACTGGAGCAACACGATAACTGCTTAAAGGATCAATTTCACCTCGGCTTAAAATCGATTAGAGGAAAAGCAACTTCTATATTTCAATATCCTCTTCATTTAAAGGCGGCGAGATGGCAGAAACGTTAGCGGTATTTCGTCTGTCTTTACGTTCTGAGTTCAAATTGCCGAGGTCTACTTTGCCTTTCATTCTTCCGGGATCGATAAATTAAGTACCAGTTGCGAACTGGAGTCGATCTAATCTACTGGTCCCTTCCACCAAAATTTCGGACCTTATGCCTGGAGTAGAAAAGAATATCTTCTTCATTTCTTTTATTCGGTCTTCGCCACGTGGTATGTATTCATTGAAAATGAGACTGCGAGTCGTTTATCAATAGATGTGTACAATAATTATTGCTAAGATTGACATGCTTGTGGATGTTGTTTGAGAGTGACAACATAGGTTTCTTATGTAGAAGAGAAAAAATGTGTTAGCAAGATTATGTTAGATAACTAAAATCCTATAGCAATATTATATTTGATAAAGTGTGATGTGAAAGAAAACTACTGAAGGTGGAAGCTCCAGGAAAGAGGATTTATCAAAATATTTACGTTCTTTAATGATGAATATTACGGATTTACTTTCGTGAATTGCTTCGAAGGTAAGATTCGAAAAACCTAGCTCCAGATATTTAGTTTTACAAAACCTTTGCAAATCGTCAGCCAGAATATGGTTAAAGTCAGACTGACAGGGAATACTTTTATTGGGTGTCTCCATCACTTTTCAGATTGTTGGAAGTTAGTACGATGCTAGAATAATTGGAAGAGTAAGAGGATTTTCTTTCTTTAGAATTTGACATTTTGAAGCGTGTATGGAAACTATGACATATTTTGTGAGAGAATGATACAACTAAGGAAATATTAGTTTTTATCTCTTTTAGTATAAAGGCTGGTTCTTAAGAATATTGTCTGCGTATACTGGAAGTAACATCTATTTACTGGTCTTGTTCAGTTGTTGTAAAGTAGAGGCCCTTTTGAACTTGTCACCTACATTCAAGTGGTATTGATTACGCTGGGATCAAAAGTGTTTAATTCAACCTTCTCCATTATTATGCGATTTATATAAGTTCTTTTAGAAAGCCAGATCCACTGGAGACTATCAGGTGTGTAAAACAGTGTGTTTTATCGTTCAGATATCCGGTGACAATTTACGAAGCTTCCGACTAGATCTTGTATTTACATTTCTTGGGGGAACTTCACTCTTATAAGCTTCAGTTATTTCTCATACGTAAATCGTGGCTTCCTGTTAAGATGTTCCTTCGTGACAGGTGTTAATGCATTTTTGAAATCTTTCTCTGAACAACTCTATCAATTTAACATATTTCTTATTTTACCAAACACTGTGTATCTAATATACAACACATCTATTTACTCTCGTTTCTCACATCACCTTCTCCTCTGCAGATGATACAAGACTTCATTCCCCTCTAATATTCCGTTCATATATTGGTGCAAAGACACATGTCAAATAATCACAAATACCATGAATAAAGATCTAGAAACTTTCTCTAAATGGAACAAGCAAATCTAGACTAGCTCAGCTTAGACAATGCATCACCATTGTGTTATATATTACGGAAAGCTCATAGTAATATACATCACCCGAAGCATAAATAGAACGCAAGTAGTAATTTGATGGTCAGGACAAGTGATATGTTTCACTATCTGTAATATACACTCTTGGCAAACAAACAAATAACTTGCGCAAGGAGCATCACTGAAACTCGCCTTTCTAGTCACCTTTCTAGATTTCATAACAGAACTACTTACTGTAAGAACCTTAGATAAGACAAAGGATGAAATATCAGACACGTTACAGATTCTGATGCTTTTTCACAAATAATCATTATTAATCACGCCTGAAGAAAAGTGTTTCAATCAAACAAGCACATTCCAGCATCTGATCCAGAGACATGCTATTCTTTCCTTGTAACCTTCCTATTTCTGCATTGGAATTCGCACCTGGATGTAATCTAGCCTTGCCTCCTCCATTCATCATTCCTGACATATATGCATCTTCTCGCCCTATTAAAATTTTGACTATTTTCAGTTTCATTACGAAACACTATGTGTATTGTTTCGTCATAAACACCTGGCCGCTCTGGAATCTCCGTGCGCGTATGTTTAATGTATCCATGGACTGGCAAATCTTAAGGTTAAGCTTTGAACATATTCTTCATTTAGGTCACGGAAGCATGATATTAGTCATGGGCACACATTCTTTTTCTAGTCTAATTAAATAATGGAAACATAAATCCTAGAGTGCATCCTCTATTTTTAAGACGGAAGACTACATTTTGAACGGAATTGGAATGGCTGTTTCTAACAAATCCCCATTGTTTATTGTGTACTTAGGAAAACAATATAGTGATATACTACTGAAGGTGAAATGGTTATACTCTTCATTATTTACATTATTTACATTTGGCGGATATTTGTCCTCATCTTGTTTATTGCTAACACAACGTTTCGGCTGATATACCCTCCAGACTTCATCAAATGTTGTTATTATTATTATTATTATTATTATTATTATTATTATTATTATTATTATTATTATTACTTTTATGACTATTCAGGTCACTGCCTGGAATCGAACTCGGAATCTTGGGGTTTATAGCCCGCGCTCTCAACCACTGCGCCATACGAGAACCCAGGTTCGAAATTTCCCCCAGACACCTGATGAAGGCTGGCGGGTATATCAGCCGAAACGTTGTGTTAACAACAAACAAATTGAGGACAAATATCCGTCGAATGTAAATAATGTACATAATTCCTCATCTCTTAAATATAGAACTGGGATATACTCTTATTTGATAAAATTTTGATTTATTCTACAGACAGTATTTCGTCAAAAATAGAACTATATTTCATAAAGGTCCAGCAAAACATTGTTATCAAGACAAAAGTATAATCATTTTGTTCAGAAAAAAAGTAATTAAAAGTTGCTATATTTTCGACCCCACCCCATATATATGTAAGTGAGTATGTGGGTGTATCTCCGTGCATTTGTGTGCATGTGTGTACATGTGTGCCTGTGCCTGAGTGTGTGTGTATTTATATACATACACTCAGATTTTAGGAATATCCATGCTCATTTACTGGACACGATGCAATTAGACTTTCCGTCATAAAAAGGTCATAATGATCGTGATTTCTTCAGCTTCATAGATGTTTACTGTCCCCTTATTTTCCCTCATTGTCAACGGCGTTTATGGCCCTCCTTGATCTCTCTGATGACTATTCAATGCCATTGCAATGCTACATGGTTTGAAGCGTAGGAGAGAACCGATAGTTATAAGTTATTGCTCGTTTCCAACAGATTACATCTGCACGATTCGTCAGCTTTCCATTGACATAAGACTTTCAATAGATGGAAAGATAATTGAGGTCCCATAAGGTGACATCTGTATGTCACTGGGTTAACTGGATTAGTACATAGTTACAGGCCTAGCGGGTTGGCGATAATCACAAGAAACAAGGCTTTCTAACAAAATGCCCCACTCCTAGAAGAATATTGAAACAACAGCTAAGGGGCCATCACTCCCAGTGCTTTTACTTGGCGTCCTAACACCAATTAACGGTATTTCTGCGTTTCCACGCTCAGAGGGAATGTTATCACATATGCTGGTTAACCCATACCTGAGTCTCTAACAGGTGATAATATTCAGGGCCAGAGTCTACCTGGATCAATAGTACTCAAAACGATGGAAATCTGAAATGAGAATTCCACTACCGGATAGAGTTTAAAGTCGCACCCACGCAACTTTGGGAGACTGTGGTGAAACTTGGTTGGAGAGAGTTACTGTTGGATTGCAATACGTGTGTAGCAGCAATATACTTACGTCCGGAAAGTATTAGAAGTTGTTTTCAGAGAATTTCTACGGTTTCAACAGCACCAATTTCTGACTTCCTAATTCCTTAATTGTAAACCTATAGGTACGGGCGTGGTTACAAAAGAGACCAGCCACTCCATCTGCAAGACCAAGGCCAAGTTAAAGGTCAGATCAAGATGTTCGACGATCTTCTCAGGGAAACATTGGGAAATGCATGCGCCAGGCTCCGGAGCCGTATTGAGACCGTAGTGGAAGCTGGGTGTGGTTGCTTTGAGCAAATTGTTATCTCCCAGCCATAATCTAATTGATATTTTTTGACTTTATAAAAACATAGATTCTTTTTCGGGCGGGTTATAGTGTTTCCTTTTATGCAAACTGTAAAATTTAGTCAGAACACAAAATACTGTAAGACGTGACATGGATAGTTGCAACAGAAACTCCAAAGCTACGAACAGCAGAAACTGAACAGATGTTCTGACTGCATTCGCTCGCAGACATTCGCCCCCACAATTTTTAATTAAGGCCTTAAGCTCAAATCAAACGCTATGTGAAGCACCTGAAGGGTGTGATCAATCTCTGGCTGGGAAGAGTTTCTTCTGGAAGGCCATATGTGTGGTAGTATATTGTGGCTCCTTTTATACATTTGGAAAGTGTCAGAATTGGTTATCGAAGAATTTCTACAACTTAATTATCCCCAATTTCTGGCCTTCTAATCACCCCTTTTATAATCCTATGTATTACTATGTATGGGATACCAACCGCTCTGCCTGCAAAACCAAGCCCGAGCTGCTGGTTAAGAGCAAAGAGGTGTTATAGAATCTCCCTTAGGGACACAGCAAGAAACGGGTGCGCCAAGTCGCGGAGCCCTCTTGAGGCTGTAGTGGAAGCAAAGGGCTGCTGCTTTGCACAAACTAATATCTCCCAGCCACAACCGAATTAATATGCTTTGTGGTTTAAAAATACTTTTGCCTTTGGATGGGATTTTGTGTTTTCTTTCCTTTTAATCAAACTGCCAAATTTACCCCGAACACCCTGTATATATGTATGTATGTATGTATGTATGTATGTATGCATGTATGTATGTATGTATGTATGTATGCATGTATGTGTGTATATATGCGTATGTGTGTGAGTGCGTGTGTATATATATATGTTATGTATGTATATATGTGTATATGTATGCATGTATCTATGCGTGTATGCATGTGTGTATATATATATATATATCTATGTGTGTGAGTGTGTGTAGGTATATATGTATATATGTATGTATGTTTTGTATGTATGTATGTATATGTTATTTCTTTATTGCTTACAAGGGGCTAAACATAGAGGGGACAAATAAGGACAGACAAAGGGATTAAGTCGATTAGATTGACCCCAGTGCGTAACTGGTACTTAATTTATCTACCCCGAAAGGATGAAAGACAAAGCCGACCTCGGCGGAATTTGAACTCAGAACGTAACGGCAGACGAAATACCGCTAAGCATTTCGCCCGGCGTGCTAACGATTCTGCCAGCGCGACGCCTTGTATGTATGTATGTATGTATGTATGTATGTATGTATGTATGTATGTATGTATGTATGTATGTATGTACGTGTGTTTGTGCGAGTAAAATCGTCCATTGGGCATGGACAGTCATTAACCTTAGTTTGGTAAGTTTATTCCTCCCATCAGCTAGTGTGGCATTAAAGAAGAATTTTTGACATGTGTCGGAATATTTATAAACTACATACAAACACAGGTTCCAAAACAAATGCGTTCTTCATATATGCGTAGTTATAATACAAAAAATAATTCAAGACGCATAATAGAAATCTTAATGTTTTTCGAAGCGCAGCTGGATCGTAAAATCTTCTTTAAGTGGATACTACAAAAATTTAAGATTTTAGTGTTTATTTTATAACCATTACGAGGAGAAGCAAATCTCCGAATAATATAACACCGTTACTGCATTATTGGGATACATTATTGCGAAGATTAATCTCCAGGGTGTTCCTGTATTTTGTAATTATGTTCCATCAACATTTTGATTAGATGCTTGCCCGAATCAAAAAGCAAACAATAAAAGCACAGTATCCTGGCAATATTATAGTAATATGAAAGAATCTGTTTGTAAGGGAACTTTTATTTCTTCACAAATTGACTTTTATATTGATATGAATAGGCGTTATTATAAGGAACTTCAATTTTAGTGATCATTCACTTCGTTAGCTCGAGTAAACCATGTTTTTCTCTCTTTTATCTGAAACACAAAAGCTAGACATTTTACAACAATTTTATTTCATTTTTAAAAAATTCGGTGACGTTTTCATTCCGCTATTATTATTACTTATTGTTGTTGTTTTTATTATTATAATTGTTGTTGTTGTTGCAATTATTATTATTATTATTATTATTATTATTATTATTGTTATTATTATTATTATTATTATTATTTTATGTTTGACTTTTGCTTTGCATTTGTACAAGTTGGATCCAAGTCTCACCCAGAGACCTCAAGAGACAACAAGTTAGAAGTTCATATTATTATTATTATTGTTATTATTATTATTATTATTATTATTATTATTATTATTATTATTATTATTATTATCATTATTATTATTATTGTTATTATCATTATTATTATTATTATTATTATTATTATTATTATTATTATTATTATTATTATTATTATTATTAATATTATTATTATCATCCTCATCATAATCAACCACAAATTATTATTATTTTTATCGTGTCCTTATTATATGTAAATCCCAACACTTTATGTCTGTATTTGTAATGTCCAGCTCATCCTTCGCCCATGTGGCAAATAAATAAAATTATTACCATTATAATGATTATTTTTTTTAATTATTATTATTATCATTATTATTATTATTATTATTATTATTATTATTATTGTTGTTGTTGTTGTTGTTGTTGTTGTTGTTATTGTTGTTGTTATTGTTGTTGTTGTTGTTGTTGTTGTCATCGTTATTATTATACCAAATTTACTACTGGCATCGTTGTATTGTGGATATATTCTCGCTCCGATGAACTCATGAATATGTTTTAGGATATTGAACATTCGCTTTACATCACTATTCAACACTATTAATTGAAATCTTCAATTCTTCACGTGTATAGGCTTTAGTGCTCGTTTTATATTCAAAAGCTTCTAATTGTCATGCAAATATTGAGATGGGTGAACAACGATTACTACCTTATGAAAAAAATCTAAATTAATTACTGAGCACCGCTGTGCAGATTAAATTCATTTCATAAATATGTAAAGTTATCAAGATGGATTTCAATATTTTCCCTGGAGCATACCGGACTGCCAATAGAATTCCTTTATGTAAATTATGTGATTTTACAATACAAGTTTACTGCCAATACTTTCTTTTTAAAGAAATAGTTTTTTTTTTTGCTGAGGAGTGTCGTTTTATTGGTCTAAGGACAGCGCTGAGTTAAGAAACATTCAAAGGCGCTCTACGCTTTCTATCGTCTGCTATATTTTTGCATAGTTTGTATATGCTCCAAAAGATATTCCTCCCAAAGTAATGTACACACAGAACGTATATTTCCCATCCCAATATACAAAAATGTTTCAACAGAATATTTATAGCAACAAATTTGCAAGCCAAATACAGAACGAAATACTCACGTGCGCACAAACACACAAACGCACACACACAAAAGCACACGACGATTTATATAACCTTTGTATACATATATATAAATATATATGTATATATATATATATATATATATATATATATATATATATAT
>NC_068982.1:19616362-19619244 GCF_001194135.2 Octopus bimaculoides
TGTGTGTGTGTGTGTGTGTGTGTGTGTGTGTGTGTGTGTGTGTGTGTGTGTGTGTTTGTGTATCCATATGCAAGTGAATGTGTTTGACTTTTCAGCATCGAAAACGTTTTCTTTCCATGTGCAAGATATGTTAGAAAAAATTGCTTTTTTCTTTGCAGTTTTTATCCCCGAATTACTTGTGCTGCATGTTTACAGCTGTTTTACTTTAACACACACATGTACCTTCTATTCTGCTCCTAATTGATTTCACTTGTATTGAAACATTTCTATATTGTTTTCTTCTAGTTTGTGCTTCATGTGCTTGTATAATGCCAATCAGCCTTCTATTGTTCTTTTCTGAATATTTTACAAAGCTCTGTATGTTGCTAGGCGTATTAGTGCCAAATGAAAACACCGTGTATCTTAACTGAATACAAGGAAATAGAAAACACGAATATGTAATGGATGCTGTAGTTTAATACGTTTCAAGTATGGCATAAACAAGGGAGATATAAAAAAAAAAGATCATGATTTATCACTGTGAATTGTAATACTACTGAAGAGAGAATTAGATATCTAAATCAACACATTAAAAATAATAGCTATCGTTTTTAATGAGAACTGTAATCACACGAATTAAAAATAGTGGTAACAGAGAACTAAACAAATACAACACTTTCATTTATAACAAATATCCAGTTTGAAAAGTTAAGTGGTGGCATTTCACAACTCCGGGTTTGCTGTGCTTTTGGTTTTGCTTAAATAAAATGGGCTTTAGAAATATTTATTTCTCTCAAGATATTAATAGATGCGTTAAAATCAAATCTAAATTCAGTCTCTATTGAGCCATTATTATCATTCTATGAACTGAGTTGGTATAGGACGAGTTTAGGAAAATAAAACGAACATGTCATACACACACTCACACACACACACACTCACACACACTCACACACACACACACACACACACACACACACTCACACGCACACACACAAATATATGTATGTTTGTAACAATAAACTTTTGTGAAGAGTTTGTGAAGATTTTGTGAAGATTTTGAACTTCGATAATATACTGTGTGTAAGTGGGTGTGCTTGCATATGTATGCATGAATATATGTATGTATGCATGTACGTATGAATACATGCATGTATGTATGTCTCCTCAGTATTCAATTATTTCAATTCTTACTCTGAAGAAGGAGCTAGTGTCTAACAAAGATACAGAACTCCATCATTGGAATGTATATAACGAAATCAATATCACATTTTAAATCCAAGCATTCTCACCTGCGCATACTCACACAAAAACACAGTATTTTATTGTAGTTGAACATCTCCACAAGATTTTACTCAGTGTTCCATGTAACTTCGAAATCGCGGTCAACATTTTACTTATAGATATTTAAATAATTATGTACTCTAATTTCTTCTAGGTTATATTGTTCTAGCAAATGTCTTCATTTATTCTATAGCATTCTTATGAAAATGTAATGTATATGTATATATGTCACCCAAATGCCAAAATTTTACTTCCAATCAACTATTTGGGCCGTTTTCTAGCTACATTTTGTTTTATGCTTATTCGATGAAATGCTTTTAGAATTTTCATTCCAGATTGAATCTTTAAATTAAATAACCACCCATTATTTGTCGTACTTAAATCGCAAGACGATTTATTAAATCTTATAAGTTGCATATATTTACCTAATATTGATTGGCAATGGGACTGTTAAACTTACAAGTACATGCAGTGTCATGACTTAAGCAAGCACTCACAAAATGGCGCATAAATTTCTATTGAAACAGTTATACTTTGCATTATAGTTACTCTAGGTGCTTACATTCATATTCTTCTGCCTAAATACTATTTTAGTATCGGAATTGTGCGAAAAGATCATTTAGCTCTATTTCTTTTAAACAATTTAATATAACATTGATCTAGCAAAATGCTTCTTCGGTGAAGACAAGAAAATTCTCGTCAACGGTGTTACCACTCCTGTAATGCATTATAGAATAAAACAGGACTAGATCTAATCATCTTCATTCAAGCCTCGTTTTTAACAGCATACAGCTTCTCTTTAAAACCACTGGTCAAAAAATTTCCAACTATCTGATGAAAAATAGTTCGTTAAAAATAGTTCGTTAGTTGAAGAAATATTTAATCTCAACAACATTTAAAAGATTTTTAAAGACGTTTGGAGAATTCAGGATATTAAAGATTAAATGAAGGTCAAATCAAGTTTGCTGAATGCGTAAACGAGTACATAAAAGAAACTCAGAGACATTGTTTGTAAAGGCAAGTAGAATAGCCAATGGGCTTGTTAAAAACATAATAACGACAGAAGCAGTATTAATACCAAATGGTAATATTTTTATCCTGCGTTAAGACATACAAGCGAATCAAATGTTATGTTAGAATGGAAAATAATAAACCCATTGATGGCGTGCGACATCATTGCTTAATGAGATGGTATTTCTGTCGCTGGCAGAGAAATCGAAGCATCTCTAGGTTTCGGGCATCTACCATTGAGAAGGCAAAGGAGGACTAAAATCACGTGATCTTGTAGTCCTCTAGGCGGTGATGGAGGTTGATTATCTCCCGCTAGTAATATAAACGTAGTGCTTGTATGAATCATAAGTCCATTTGAGAGGCTCTCTCACTGTAACAATTGCAGTATTCTGTTTTCTAACAAATCATCCATTTTTACGTGCAGATATATATTACCTTTATATCTATCTATCTATCTATCTATCTATCTATCTATCTATCTATCTATATATCTATCTATCTATCTATCTATCTATCTATCTATTTATTTATCTATTTATAGATAGATATAGGTTTATGTATTTATATATGTACATGTACATATATATGTGAATATATATATATATATA
>NC_068982.1:19619366-19623879 GCF_001194135.2 Octopus bimaculoides
AGAGAGAGAGAGAGAGAGAGAGAGAGAGAGAGAGAAGGATTATTGGCTTTCATTGAACAAAGACTCCCCGCTCTTTTAGTAGCTCGTCGGAAACAAGATTTTGAATGTTTAAAATGTTGGGAAATAATACGACTCGTAACATATGAAATTATTTCTCCAGGATATGTTTCGCCAAAGAATTAGAGATAGATCGGTTAGTGAAACCTGTTCATTAACTATTAGATTAATATGTGCATACAATATTATACTTTTTATCTGAGTATCATTATTAAATTTCACAAAAATAGTTTCTAGTTGGTAAATATACAAATATCATATATATTTAAATACATATTTTAGTATATTTTTATGTGTATGTATGTATGTATGTATGTATGTATGTATGTATGTACGTTCGTAGGTATGTGTGTATGTATAGAACGTGCGAATTGTTGTACAGATTGTTTAAACTAATAAATGAAGAAAGTAGTCAGAAGCTGGAGAAAAATATATCACACAGACACGTGCATACACAGACAAACATACATGCACACACAGAGACACACATATTGTTATTTATCATATTGATTTTGCGCTTTCATTGCATTTCGAATTTTAAAAAAATTGCTATATGTTAAATAAATTGCTTCCTTTGTGTATGTGATGGATGTAACCTGTCAGTTGGAGACTGCCAGGAATTTAAATACTTTTGATAATTTTGTTTGCTTGTGTCTGGGAATTGGACATAAGATATAGAAAAGAACTTTAGCTGATAATTATAAATAGACAGGATGTTTAAATGCAAAGTGGGGTGGGGAAATAGAAGAGAAAGAGACAAAGTAAGAGTCACACTGTTAGTAGGTGTTACAGAAAATTTCCACAGTTTACAACCAGCAATGCTGAACATTCCGAATAGTATAACCAACATAAAAAAGGTACGACACTACATTAGACAAGAACAGTAGAAAATAGACTACATGGACTTACAAAGTAAAGACATGAATTCTAGACAGAGAATAAGAGGGCACAATATGATAAATCCTACAATTTTATAGAATACATACTACAAACCTCAGGCCTCATGACACCAAGATTTCCAATAACGCACTATTTTCAAAGTGTGGTAATCGAATTATGTGTTTTATAGTTGATTACTATAATTTCAATAGATGCAATACCGATTGATGAAGCCACGTTCATCAAAACCCTATTAATAACGGTATCGTAGTGTGTCCATTTGAACATCTCAGCACCTTCAACAGATGCTTATTTCAAGAAATATGCTTCCATGTAAGGTACCAAAGGCAAAACATTTTTCTTAAATACGTTTAATCCAAAGTCGATAAATTACAGAAGTGGAGTTGTAAATTGTGTATATTTAGACTCGAACTTGCCTCTGAGATTTACTTTCTTGAAGTAATCCGTCATTCTACATTGTTAACATTGATATTTATATTCACTATAAGCTCAGAGTGTTATACAAAATTGCAAATCGATTAACGAACCATTTTATTGAATATTGTAAAATAATTATTTATAAAATAAACGTTACTATAATCATTTTATCTTGATGATATTGAATTTTTCCTTCATGCAACTCCAATTTCTAAAAAGAACACAAAGCATCTCAATGGGGAATAGTTTTTCAGCGATTATTCGATGAACACAGCACTTGACACGTACTTGCTCTTTATCGACCACCTATGAATGAAATATATAACGTCAATTTGCGTCGCAATTTTCAAATCAGTGGCAACGCATTTGATCCAACGTGTTTTGATATCAAATTATTTCGGAGTAAGACGAGAAAGTAAGGGATTTATCTTAACAAAATTCAATATCTAATTTCCGTTCTTTAAATTCTAAACTCAAATGACGTAGGTTCAACATAGCTTCATTAAGAATAGTCTCGATAACATATAAATCAGGTCTGTTATATGGATTGCCCAATAATAACGGACTTTCCGGGATATGTATATTTCATGAAATACCAGAAATAAAAACGAAATAAAATGAATTTATATGTAATCATCGATACAAGGAAAATACTCGGGCAAAAATCATTCCGAGAAATTTTAAGAGAAACTACATAATATAAGTGATTTGCAAGTGAGAGCAATTTCATTGTTTGCCGGTGTACCTAAACTCTGAATGAGTATGAAATTTTACAGAAGATTTCTTATACAACAAAACTGTAAACAGTATCAAGTCAACATCTTCCTCGTAAACGCTGACAAATATTTCAGCCTGTATTCATATAATTTAATTTGAGGATACATATTGTAGGAGAAGCAGTTGCTTCATGCTAAAAGGAAATTGAGAAAATATGAAGAAATAGAAAACAATATCTTGCATTAATAATTTCCTTGAGTATTATTTCACTATATACATCGAAATTATTGAATGATTAAGAGAATGGACACATTGAAAGTTTAAAACAATTGATAGCAATATTATGATATATGCTAGAATATAAAACGTCTTTCAATTCTAGCACACATTTAGATCAATTATTATATAAAACCCATATGTCTGATAAAATCCAAGACGAATATCCTGACTAAATAATAGTTATGTGAAGGGCGAGAGGTGAGTATACACTATACATTATAATCATTTGTGGAACTGTACAACTACACAGGAAACCATCCATTTCCAATCTTAGATTAGAAATTATCATCAAAGCCAGATCTGAATCAGCGTATTTGACCGGAAATTAGAGCGAGTGCAAAATTGTTAAATAGAAGAAAGGAAAATATATTCAGATACTGGAGACGGATGACGAAGGAAAATGAATTTGACTTATTGAGAGTTACATATTGTATACAATTTCCTTTCATGTTTACATTGTCACAATCGATACTATTCAGTTTATTTGATTATATTTTGGTTTGTTATGTAGTAAAATTCTTGTTGCATTTTCATACAATAGATCTATTTAGACGCATATTATATGTCTGTGTGCCTATGTATGTATGTATAAATGTATATATGTATATATGTATGCGTGTGTGTATGCATGCATGCATGTATGTATATATGTATGTTTTATGTGCGTGTGTGTATGTATATATACTACGTATGCAAAGATAGGTAAATAGTTATTTGTGGAATTAGTGTCATCAATAGTAGCTACGAACACATAAAGGACAGACGACATTTAAACAAGAATTGATATTTATGATAGTTGACTGAAAAGTTCAGAGGCTGACAAATATACTCTCATGTAATGTGACCAAACGAGGTTTATTTTTCAACATAGTCCACACATAATCGCTTGCAGTCCACACACTTCTTTTATCAGACATGCAGGGCGTGGCTCCCATTCGAGAAGAAGGTTTCATCTTGCTGGTCAAAAGAGTCATCAACAGCACATATGACGTCATCATCTCTGCGATACTGGTTTCCAACGAAGTGTTTTTACATTTTGGGAAACGGGTGATAATCAGATGAGGCCTAATCAGGAGAGTAGGGAGAGTGATCAATCAGCAAGTATTAAAACCACGCACATTAGCTACTGAAACCAAAGACCTGTGTGCTGAAGCATTGTCCCTATGAAGCAAGATAACTTTTGTCAATTTTCTGGGTGTTTGATCTTGAAAGTCTTTTGTAACTGCCTCGACAAGTTGACACAGTACTCTCTATTGATGGTGTGTCGCTTTTGAAGACAATTAATAGAGACGATTCCTTTTGCATCCCCAAAACTGAGGCTATCAACTTCCCTACATAGGAAACACCACGGCTTTCTTTGGAGCAAGTGAAGAGGGGCGTTTCCACAGATGTTCTCACTGTCTCTGGCTCAAAGTGGTGAACCTAACACTCATCCTGGCTTAGGAAACATTGAAGGAAACCAGCTCGGACTGCCTGAGAAAATGTCAGATTTTCCTGTGATGTGATCAGATTAGTGTGCGTTTGATCTAGTGCTAAAAGACGTAGGGCCCACGACTCGCTCGGCCTGCTTCTTCTTTCTCGTCCGCCTAGGCCGCCTAGGCCGCCGTGTAACGCACACACACCCAAGTCGATTGTGTAGAATATTGTAAATTCTCCTACGAGATAGCTAATAACATTGGATATATGATTTATAACCCCAATCACTTGTCTTCTAGTAGTGGAAATTAAATGCAGGATGTCCAGATCATGAATCATCTTCAAGACTCACCCTTCTCCTCCTAAATTCAGCTGCCCATTATTTACCTGCTGATCCTCTCACGCATCAACCATTTCAGTATGACTGTCGTTGGGGGTATACCCTCTTTCTGCAGATACTTAATGACAACAGGATACCAAATTATGTTCATTTTCAAGAGAAGTCGCTACCAATTACTCTTGAAGTCGTTAAACAATCAGATGTCAATTTACCTGGATGGAAAAAATGCGTTGAAATTAATGCATGCAATATTTTACATATCTAGCATCACTTGTTCATAGTTAGACAATGAACTTTTCTGCCCAACCTATTACATATGGTATCTTTACAAAAGCATATTGCACTTCTGTCTTAGAATTTTCAAATCTGTGACGAATATATATATAT
>NC_068982.1:19624067-19625128 GCF_001194135.2 Octopus bimaculoides
TGTGTGTGTGTGTGTGTGTGTGTGTGTGTGTGTGTATATATATATATATATATATATATATGTATGTTCCCTACACAAAATAAAATATAAAAGTTGAAGCACTCCAGATATCGATCTCAAAACGAATGGATATGAAAGATCTGGATTAGTAGGATCGACTCGAACATTTCAACCTTCATTTTTTCCAATATCGCTGTGTATAATACAGAAAATATTCCAACATTAACCAAGTTATGTTTCCATCAAATTTGAAATTCACCTAAGGCTTCAGTCATACGTCCACTACAAAGGTTAAGCTCGTGTCACATCACATTACCAGACAACTATTTCACCTTAACTGGCCCCGTTTTCATTAACAAGGTAACTAGATACACCGTAGTATGAAAAAGATATCATGACATCCAGACTGTTCTACGTCGAATATATCCACTAAATTCCAGAGAAACCACCTACACAGGGATATATCTCTGCAAATAATCACACAGTACTTGAATGGGTTACGGTACCCAAAGAATGACTATAGTATGAAACATTATTAAATGTCTTTTCTAGGTGTCTAAATATATATGACGGTGGGTGTACGCTAATATCAGACAGAATGAGTGCTCAGCACCTCCTTCATGGATGAATATTGTGTCTTTGTGAGTTAACAAGGCTACCAAGAGTGTTATGCAGGAGATATCTCTTCCCATGAAAGTACTGGTAGCCTTGTAAACCCACAAATACAGAATATGTATGTATGTATACACACACACAACCACACACATACACACACACACACACACACACACACACACATGTATATATGCACATGCATATGTTTATTTATATATTTATATTTATATTTATATATTTGATCCTTTATATTGAACACTCAATATTTCATCTACATTCAATACTTTATTTCATGGTGCCATCCATTTTTATTTTATTTTATTTTATATTATATATCGTATATTCCATATTCTATACCCCCACATTGGTTCTGCAGGAATATAAATAAAACATAAAAAACAGACAGTGTTGGAACTCTTTTAAACAAAATAATATATTCCTCTATA
>NC_068982.1:19625723-19626367 GCF_001194135.2 Octopus bimaculoides
ATATATATATATATATATATATATATATATATATATATATATATATACATAGTATGTTCGGAGTGTACACTTAGCTGTTTGGCTGCAACTGTTCAGATTAGAGCACAAAGTAGATTAGCATAATCTCGTCTGCTTCCAGTCTGGTCGTTTTCCTAGTACTATACTTAGTAGTATTACTGCTTATGCAATACAGAGTAAATGTAGAAGAAATTGCGATAAATGCAAATTTATATAATTTGTTCTTACGCCAGGATTCGTCTGTATATGACCATATGTATGTGCATGTATGTGTATTTTCATGTATATACGCATACATATATATGCATGCATATAAATCTAAATATCGTATATAAATATATATGTATATATATATATATATATATATATATATATATATATATATATATATATATATATGGGCGTGTGTGGGTGTGGGTGTGGGTGTGCGTATGTGCTTGTATTTGCATACATATATGTATACGCTTGTGAATGAGTGTATATGTACGTATGTGTCTGTATGAGTACATGGAGTGTATAAGTATATATGCATAATGTTTATATGTGTATCTCTCTCTGTCTGTCTGTCTGTCTGTCTCTCTCTCTCTCTCTGTCTCTCTCTCTGTGTCTCTCTCTCTGTCTCTCTC
>NC_068982.1:19626377-19627564 GCF_001194135.2 Octopus bimaculoides
CTCTCTCTCTCTCTCTCTCTCTATATATATATATATATATATATATATATATATATATATATATTACGCACACACATATGCATGCATACATATATATGTAAATATATATGTGTGTGCGTGTATTTATATACACATACATACTCTTATGTAAGTATCTATTATGTATCAGCATAATATAATTTTTTGTTGATTCAATAAATGCGACAAATGATGGGACTCTAAGCATGTACTGTATTCTTTAATATATTGCAACTGTAAAGCTCCGATTTTCAGTGTTCAGTGTTACTTGTTTCCAATCATCAGATATAAACGAAGCCTAGTTTTCTTTTGAAATGTCCACTGTCTGAATATTTTTTGAAATATATAATGAAAGTTTGAAAAAATGCTCATCTTTATATGTTACTGTCTGTGAATCTTTGTGAACGATACATGTAAACACGGTCGTTTCAATTTCACAGCTTTGAATTTCTTTATTGGCCCTCGTGATAATACTGTTTTCAACGTCATATACTTCATTAAAAGTGAAGTCATGGAATTGATTTTGCTATTTAAGCAATGTTCCAAAATAACACTTGATATTTTAAATCACTGCTTTTTATTGTTGGTTTTGCATGCACCAGAACAGATGCATTCATTTACGCATATATCAAGAAAACTTTTCCAAACCAACATTTTTTCTTAACCAAAAACGAAGGTTAAGGAAGCTTGTATTACATAAAAGATACTTCTCGACATGCAAATACGGTGCTAACAGTTCAGTTCTTATTTTCAAACTCCCGTTCCTGAATCATTGCGCACTATCTATAATATCTATAATATCTATAATATCCCAGTTAATCTTGGTTTCATGAAGACTTATCTCACATAAGAACCATATAAATGTCGACTAAGCCGTAGCACATTTTCTATATGACATGTTCGGCCGAAGGTGGTACTCCAACATGGCCGCAATCAAGTGACTGAAACAAACACAAGAAGAAAAGAAGGAAATAATATAATTCATAGCTCCTGGGGTGACTCAATTTAATTTTGTACTTAACATTTCTATTTTACATATCCCTACATTGTTACCTAACGAAAGTGTACTGTGCAGAACATATGCTGTGATACATTAATAATGCCTATAAATTTCTATCCGCACGTTATTATATATATATATATATATATATATATATGTGTGTGTGTGT
>NC_068982.1:19627579-19641418 GCF_001194135.2 Octopus bimaculoides
GGGGGGGGGGTGTATGTAAACATATATATATATATATAAATATATATACATACATAAATATATATACACTCACACACACATACACACACACACACACACACACACACACACACACATATATATATATATATAGAGAGAGAGAGAGAGAGAGAGAGAAAGAGACAAATTTTGTTTTTGCACAGCTCACTACATTTACTATATTGTTTAGCATATTTATAGACATTTTAACTTGATTGACAAGTACACTATTTATTCGTTTTTCTACATTCGTCTGTAACCCCAGGGAGATAAATATGCCAAAAAGGTTACAAACGCAAAAAATATATACCAAATTATGCATAAAACATAAATTGTCGAGGATTTTGTCAATAAATAATGGTTGCCTTGACAAGAATTGATGGATTTTATTATTCGAACCAGTCCACTTATATATTCTAATATTCTCCTGATCCTAAATTATGCATAAAAAGAAAGAAAAGAAAAGAATTCGCTTCGATCAATTGGACAGTAATTATTTAAAGGCGTAAAAGCAGGGGTTGTCATTTGCGTTGAATGTTGTGTGCCTCACGATCATTTATTTCAAAATTCTATTGTGATTTGTCAGTCCAATTTTCGTTGCGTTTTTACTTCATGTTTTGGATTATTGGCAAAAATATTTTTTATGATTGTTATATACGAAATGCGGATTATACTACTTAAGGTGTATGTAAAAAGTTCAATTCATTTTTCTTGATTTAAATAGACGGTTCACTTCTTTGCATTATGGTTTTCTGTGTTCTACTTTCTCGGTTTGTTTCTACGTCCCTAGAATTATTTATCAATAATCACCTGATTTACCTGGAAAATGTGATAGAATTTTTGAATGACTTAAGATATTTATTTAATATATTTGGCAAGCTCCTCAAGAAATAAATTTTGAAGTTTATTAAATCAATTTTAATGACCGTGATGAGCCTTTATATACATAATCCTTTGGTATTAGATTATTTTTATTGCCTTATGAGTAGAAATGTTCTCGAGATACACTAGAACTAGTAATAAATTATTTGAATGAAAGCTTTATACTTCGTAAAGTCGCCTAATAGGAATAAACTATGATGAACTATAAATTAATGTTAAGAGACAACAACTGAACTGTCGTTTGATATCTCATTTAATATAGATAAGAGATCGAGGGTTTTATTTTATGACAACATATTTAAGCCTGGAGAAAAGGTAACATACTATAAAAAGTCTTCACAAGTAACCAATGAGAAAACTGTACGCAGATGTGTGAGGGTACGTTTAGTAAAAAGGAATCATGCTTTAAAAACAATAAAGTATTTTACGATTTTTGGAAACCAAGGCTCAAATATGAATGTCTTTGATTACATTATGTGGATGGCCTTCGTAAAAACGTAAATATATCTAGAAAAATATGTCTTTACCCAGTGAAAAGACCACATCCTGATAAAAGTGTGGGCTTCAGGAAATGAAATACATTCAAGTGATGCACCTAACAACAAACGAATAGCACCTATATGTGTGGATGTGCACAGACAGACAAACATACATATATGTGTTTATGTATGTGTATGTTTGTAAGTAAATTTCTATTTATACCATATATCATCTACGAAAGTATGTATTATAAATATACCTAGACCGTGCTACATATTGTGGACACTTCGTAACAATGTCATAAAAAAAAACATCTAGAGTTCTACGTTGAATTATAATGGCGAAGCATTTCTAAACACTGCATATCGCACAAATCTCCGTATATTCCTTACTATTTCATATATTTATTTATTAGTTCTCATGACTGTGGAATGAGATAGAACTGAACGTGAACTTACATTGTTTATATTAGTGTAAGCTACGGTAAATACTGTAGGCATTATCAAAACGAAATGTCGTTTTCTACATTTCGTTAGAGCTAAGTGGACAGAAAAAAAATATAAATAAGTGAATTGTATTTACAATTTCCTTCAAAGCAAATATTGGAAGAATATTCAATGGTCGATATATATATATATATATATATATATATATATATATATATATATATATATACGTGTTTGCGTGTGTATGTGTGTAAGCATGAATGTATAAGTGTGCATGCATATGCGTGTGCTTGTGTGAGAGGGATGTTTGTGTGTGTGTATGTGTGTGCGTGCGCGTGATTGCCTGGGTTCGTATGTATGTATTATGCGTATGTAGTAGTAGTTTAATCTATTTACCTATATAATTTCGATCTGTTACTTGTCTATCTGTGCATTTCTTTAAATGTATCTGCCCGTTAATATCGAAATTACCGTTGAAAGATTCTCTTTTATGTTTATAGTTTTAGGCAAATCCTAAGAATGAAATCCGATAGAAATCATGCATATCAAGCAACAAATAAATTGAAAAAATAGTATTTGTAGTCTGCTGACCTATATCCATACTGAGTGCATGTAGTTATATACATTAACATCAAAAGTACACAAACGTGTATGTGAATATACTAATGCGCAATCAGAAAGAAACCTAAAATCACGTACTATATATGGAGCACTATATATCTTCTTTTATTTGCCTGTGTAGTAATGTATGGAGTAAATACACACATGCGTAAAACTAAAAATATCTTCGCTGTCAAAATCTGAAATTATGCATATGTGCTTATGTATTCTTTATGTATTCAAAATTTCAAAGAGTGCTGGTGTCCTTAGGGATTTCATTTGATAGGATCGAAGAAGAAAAATCGATGTAGCGATCACTTTAATTAGAGAAGCACAAAACAAAAATTATGCGGTGTTATTGTAAAAGAAAGACAGTTCATGCTGAGTTATAAAGAATAGTAGAATATTGTCGATGAGCGAATAGATAAAGATAAAAGTAAGTAATATAAAGAAGAGAAACAATGAGACAGCGTTCTTGCTGCAGGGACTGAGATAATTCAGTATTATTAGATAGGTATTATATATAAATGAATATAAATGAATATATGATAGAATAGTTCTGATGTGTATTATGATAATTGTATCTGTTGAATACTTAATATTGGGCCGTTTAAAAAAAATTATTTAATCATCTATGAATCACTTACTCTGTGTAAATCGAACTAACCTATTGGAAAAACTCAATGAAAATATCGATACTCATTAGTTATATTCAACTACAAGGACAGAATTGTTCGTATTCTGCTTCAAAGAGATTCGAAAAAGCAATATATTTGTTTCCATTTGGATCTTTCATGCCCGAGTCCCTTGAATGTAGTGTATATTGTTTGCAGAGTGGAAAAAGTCCTGAGTTTTCTACTCCGCAATATATTTTTAAGTATTGATGCAAAAGTAATGGAAGGGAAACTGTCCTTTAATTAGACATACAGGAAACGTGGCAATACGTGGCTATAATATTAATAACCATACCATAATTGACATTTCTAATTCTCACCTGCACTACGGTGACACTATATCTATTGATGTGCGCAAGACTAATTTACGTGAACAGGAAATATTGGTAATTTTATTGCGGAGATTTAATGACTTGTACTGCTCTACTTCTAAGGAAAAAAAAAGAAAAAACATACATGAAAAAATCGGAGTGATCACAGTTAATGTAAAGAACACTTCAAACTAACACGTGCTTCCATAATCAAGCTGCAGCATACTGTCTAAAAGAGGATCACGATTAGTGTTGGTTTTCCCATCGACGTAATTTTTTTGTATTTAATTTTCTTTTGGTTTGTACAAGTAATATGTCGAGGAGGAAAGAAAACGTGTTCAACATGTCTCAAACGTGACTCTCAGTTTCATAAAGTATATAGTTAACAGTTAAACATAGTTATTTCGTCGCATTAAAATTCTTCTAAAACATGTTAGTTATCGATTAGTATGTTTGTATTTCCGACTGGATGTAATATTTTATTAGTGCTCGTTTAAAATTGATTCAATTGAGTGTTTAGTTTCCTCGCGACTGGTGTAATTATAGTGTAAATTATATTACTGCGTTGTTCAGCAAGTTGTTGTAAGCTATATGATTAAACAATATCGACTAGCAACTGTTTCGTGTTATTAATTTCATTTATATTCATGATTTCGCAAAAGAAATATATAGCCATTTGAGAGTGAGAATTTATGGATGGAATTTATTACTATACCTATATTTCGTAAACAGTCAAACGTTTTTTATCAATAGCAAGAAATTCTTTCTCGTACAACACACATTACTGACTAAAAACGCAATCACATACCTTTTATTAGATACGGAAATTAATTGATGTTTACGATTGTAACTACCTTCGTTTGGGCTGCCCCAGTCAAAGATGACATGGGACAACAGAAGTCGCAACAGTCATGTACTAGTTTTCTTTGATTTGTATTGATTCAGTGTCTAGTTGTTAATCCCTTGACCATTTAATGACATCGTAGAATGACTCCAGAGCACTTGGATAGTTATATAAATGATACTATGTACTTAAGCATAGGATGTGTTTCATTTAACATATCCTTCATTGCGCTTTTAAATTCCAATTTATTGAATTCAGTTGGATAATATGTCAACTAAGTCCATTAGACATCACTTGGATTGGTAGCTTCGTATCAGATCTCATCAATTCAGTTTCTTCTTCCTACTACATTTATAATCATATTTGGTGTTCCCCGGGTTCTGATTGTGTGCATTACTCTCTGGTTCGATACACTAAATTATCTGCATGTCGACACATTCAACAATTCCACTCTGATGCACCCGACATAAAACTTCATTCCTCCCTAGCTTTCCCAAATATTGATCATGCACAAAAAATTAGGCATCGTACAGCAATTCCACGTTGAATCCATAAGCCGAAACCTTGAGTGATTCCTCCATTTGGACTGTGAATAACTTGTTACATATAAGAGCAAAAATCTAAAGCAATATTAAGAATAAAGAAAATCACTGCAACACAAGTGACATTCCTTACAGGCCTCAAACTTGCTCCCAATGAAGGGTCCCAGTCACAACGGGATATCTTCCCGAGGAAGCGCATTATTAGCATGGCTACGACCGCTTTCAAATGACTACACCTAATCTTCAGTACCAATTCAACTTAAAAAAGATCCACACTCTCATTAAAGATCGGGTATGAGTTACAAGAAGGTTTTTCTCCCATATCTACAATGATACGGATGCTAGAGGCACGGAAATCTTGGGAAGTAATTAGAAAAGGGTCACTCACACTATACGAATTCAATCACTAGCGATGCAATTTAACATCTGGCGATCGGACGTGCTTTTCTACTCACATCACTGTCCCTACTATAATGGCATCTCATACAAGGAACTGGCTGGTCTCATAATCCCACCACTCAGGTACAGCCGACCTATTTGTCTCTCCACTTCTCGTCCCGTATGTTGCCTCCCAAACCCCTTATCTCGGCGTAATGTCTTTGTTTAATACGTTTTAACAGAACATAGAGCATTTGTAATATCGTATATCATGTGCTTCTTGCAGTTGATGGGCTGGAAATGATCGGTGGTTTCGTAGCAAAGTTCATTGGCATTTTCCCTTCCACCAGGCTCACCAAATAAACGATGTATAGCTCTATCACCAAAGACTTTTGATACGCTAAGTCGCATTCACAGTCAATACAGTCAGTACAAAACATGTACGAAAAACCAATTTATTTATGAGTCAATTTATACAAATAATAGTTTAGATTTCGGAAATAGTTTACAAAATTATGACGTAATAATCAAGTTTATAGGAATTAGATCAGTACAAGATTATCTCTGTAACTTTCATTTACAATAGATTCATTGTACATTAACACACACAAAAAAAAAAAAAACATACGCTGAAATATTATTTACTCTACATATAAATCGATGTAAAATTAAAGTGTTACACTCTTTCTCTTTAGAGATAGGAATCAAAGAGAAAACCTGAGGTAATAGCTAAAAATTTATTTCGAATATTGAATTGATAAATTGATCATATATGTGTAGGAAATCTATATTTGCAAATCCTTTTATGTACATATGTTAGGAATATCGTGATATAACTTTAACTGAAAGCACTTTAATGTTTATATGCACAAACGCACACGCACATAGACAAACACATATATAGGCATGGATGTATTCGTTATGCAGTATCGTTTATGTATAAGTATACACATATATATATATATATATATATGTGTATATATGAATGTATAGTGTGTGTGTGTGTGTGTGTGTGTGTGTGTGTGTGTGTGTGTGTGTAAAGCGAAACAATGTTAGGTGCTTTTAGATGTGAATATATTTATTTTACAACTTGTTATACTTAGGATTACGGCTGTTTCGTAGTCCTTTAACCTTTTAACGCTATTTGAAAATAGCTGTTGTTCAAAACTATCTTTGTTTTCTCTTTATAGACTCTGCTGCCTGTTCCCTACTGAATTCATATACTTTTTTATATGCATTTGAAATACTTTCTAATGTGTTTTTTAGTTAATTTAACTACATCACTTCCTCTCTCTAATGATTATATGAAGAGAGGTCCTTTCCCCATATACTGCATTAATATTCCTCGCACTTTCCCTCACGTTCTTGCTTTTACTGAACTCATAAAGCAAAATATGCTGTATGTGCTCCTTTGTCACTTCCATTACTGCTTTGAAACAATAACTGTTAAAATCAAACTGCACTCTTCAAAACTTTCACTAAGACGCAGGACAAAATAAAATTACTACCTGCTTATATAACAAGTTGATGCAGGTAGATGTTCTCTTATCCATCCGACTTTTACTTCATGCAATTGAAAAAACTGCATTATTTATGAGATGACCCAATACATGCATAGAAACACATAGACTGATGATACATACCATACATACATGTATGTATATACTTATGTACGTATATAGGTTTGCATGTATGGATGTGCGTACGTACGTATTTATGTATGTATGTATCCATGATTTTATGTCACTACAAACGAAAATGTTCTAAGAAAAATACCTCAAAGTGAATAGTAACTTGAACTTGGGCAATAAATTTGAATAAATATATTTGAAATGACACGTAAGAGAAATTCGTGATTTATTGAAATCAATTTTTTTTTTCCGAAGCAAGAATAAACGAACGCCTAATGTCAACTGAGACTAGTTCCATCTGGGAACGAATGATAATCTGAAGAATCAAGAATTTGTCCAAATTGCTTTCTTTTAAGCTTAATGCAGATACATTAGTAATGTGTGTGAGTTATTCCGTTCAACTTCTGTCTTCCTCGGGCTTATAGTTATAAATTTCATATGCCAACGATTATTTGTATTATAGACTCTCTCTCGCTTGAGAAATAATGCATTGTTTTCTCAAGCAATCTATATTTCGTTTTGAAAAATGATGAAATCTATTGTAATGAATTTTCGCTCTGAAATAATATTTTCATGGTTGCACGCTTCCTTTTCTGAAACATTACACTAAATATTTCTTATTTACCTAAGAGTTACACAAAGTACTAGAATACGATTGTTATCCGATGAAGAAATTGCATCTATTTTGAGCAGGCAAAAATTGTACGTATACTAACATAATAAAATCATTTCATCCACCAAATAAATCACCGCCATTTATCTGAGAATATTAAATATCTGAGTAAGACAACTGACAAATGTCCCAGATTAAGTATTTGCCAAAAATGTAGGTCTGTTGTTTATATCACCATTGTATATTCAGAAAAGGAATGGGAACAATTACTTGCAATTGTAAGACACAAATTTGGTTTCATATTTTATCAGTAGATGCGAATGAATATGAAAGGGTAATATGGCCATACAGCTTCACCGTTTTGTCCACAGATTCTGCACTTATCACTTTATCACTATTATTAATTATTATTATTATCATTATTATTATTATTATTATTATTATTATTATTATTATTATTATTATTATTATTACTATTATTATTATTATTATTATCCTACTTATCATTATTACTACTACTACTACTACTATTACTAGTAGTAGTAGTAGTAGTAGTAGTGGTGGTGGTGGTGGTGGTGGTGGTGGTGGTGGTGGTAGTAGTAGTAGTAGTATTTAAGGCGGTGAACTGGCAGAATCTTGATCAGAGCGTGCTAAACGCTTAGCGTCCTTTCGTTCGTCTTTATGTATTCATTTACATTATTTACATCTGACGGATATTTGTCCTCATGTTGCTTGTTCTTAACACAAGGTGGGCCCACGGGCATGTGGCGCAGTGGTTAAGAGTGCGGATTATTGTCCCCAAGATTCCGAGTTCGATTCCAGGCAGTGACCTGAACAATAACAACAATAATAATAATAATAATAATAATAATAATAATAGCATCGAAAAATACCTTAGGAATGAGAACCCAGGTTCGAAATTTCCCCCAAAACACCTGATGAAGGTTGGAGGGTATATCAGCGGAAACATTGTGTTAACAACAAACAAGATGAGGGCAAATATCAGTCAAATGTAAATAATGTAAATAATGTACATAATTCCTCACCTTATAGAACATTTTACGTATTGAGTTCGAATTTTGCCATGGTGGACTCAGCCTTTTATCATTTCGGGTTACATAAAAAAATTACCATTTGAACCGCGAAATTGCTGGCCTTGTTCCAAAATTTGAAGCCATTCTTCTTCTTCTTCTTCTTCTTCTTCTTCTTCTTCTTCTTCTTCTTCTTCTTCTTCTTCTTCTTCTTCTTCTTCTTCTTCTTCTTCTTCTTCTTTTTTTATTATTATTATTATTATTATTATTATTATTATTATTATTATTATTATTATTATTATTATTGCTATTTGAATTTGAATACATAACACGTTACTGACACTAATGAGAAAGCTATAAATATTATTATATTCATTTCTCTTATGCAAGACAGGTATTTTTATTAGTAGTGAGTGCTTTTAATAGGGATTAAGTAAGTGGTACAAATAGGATAAGATGATAATCCTATGTATTTCTAATTAATTCTACTTGCTGCTAACTACTTTTATACATATTTCTAATACACGCCATTAATGACGTCAATAAGGAGACTAGTTTGAGATATTATTCTGTTGATTGATACTTTCTCTCACGATATGCCAAAAATATGTGCGTGCTAGGAATAAATATTTATGGCGTTCATTTGTCATGTGCGTTGTAATCGAAAAGACAGCTCCTTTTCGAAAACTGCAATGCAAGAACCTGTTTCCATTAGTAGCAGTTTTGTTAAACCGGTAAACTCTTAAAGATTTAATTGTTAATATCAGGGATTTATCATTGGTTAACCTCTCTCTAGGTTTAATCCAACTTAGTAAATGCTGCCTGTACTGACCAAGGATATCGAGCAATAATTCTAACTCAAAGAAATTCAAATTAATTTTCAATATACATTTGTTTACATATACACGACATTCCAGACCTCCACAAATTTACATTTTATCCTGTAATTTGTAAGACGTAGTGTACCTGAACTTTGTGTTGTACTGCTCTTAACCAGAGAATTCGGCTATGCTGATGCAACGCCATTGAGTTATTAATTTCATTTCATTTCCACAGATATGTTTCCATATTCTGTATCTGCGATTAGAAGAAAAGCAAAAACATGCATATGTGTGCCTCATAGAATGCTGAGATTTTAAGGAAGGTATTATAAATCGTAGGACTTCAAACCTACACTGTTAATGTATTTCTTCATTACAGCATTTCATGTGCTTTCTTTTCACAAAAATTCGAGGGCATAATCTGAGCGAGATTTTACTTCCGTTGAAGCGTCTTTTTTGACACATTGATTTGCTTGTTCACTGGTTCACCGTCATATATAATAGTATCTTAAAACTGTAAAGACGGTATTGGTTTTCGATTGTTTTAAAAAGAAATATTTGAAGCCTATAATACATCAAAGAAAAAATGTGTCAGGCACTTAAATTTGTGGATTAATGGGATTTTCTTTATAATGAAGAGTTAGGCCATATTTTGGGGAAAGATATGGAACAAGATATTTTAATATCCATGTCTTCATATGGGTTTTAATTTAATAGAGATTACGTATGAGTTCAAATCAAAATTTAAAGTAACGTCCAGCTTTAGTTTTCCACGTGATTGTTACAGACACTTAGTGCTTTTTAATACCGCTACATTTAGAATGGATGATAATTTATTAACCAATTACATCTAAAGATTATATGCAAATTATTCAAATTATCAAATTCTACCTCGATCACAAATTAATATTGATGTAGTGTTGTTGCAGAACCATTGATCAGCTATAATAAAAGAAATTCGATAAAACAAAGCCCTCAGTCGAGAATTTTATATCCTGAACTACCTCACTGTGTCAGGTGGGTCTGCACTTTAGCTATTTGCTCCCACAGGAGTACGTGAACCCACAATATTCCAAAACAATAAAATAATCAATCAAAGCGAAATTCTCTGCCAGCCGAGCCATGCAGATTGAGATGTGGCCAGTGACGTTCAGTTTGGATGGTGAAAAGTACTCAACTACAACATTATAGGGAGTTTTATAGACTTTTTGGGAGCTGACTATATATTTTCGGAGTAACTTCAGGCTCATTCTTCATTTCATGCTACTTTTTAATCTTAATAAATTAATATTTTGGAAATATTTCTCTTATTAAGTTAGATAAACCAATGTGAACATTTCGGTATTCCGTTCTATGACAAAATGTAGTCCTAATCAGATGTAAGGATGGCTTTTAGACATTATATATATAAGGTGAATATTGTTCATTTATCATTGTGCGCTTCCCGAGAGATGCCTTGGCCTGAGAATCATAGATAACAGTACGGTATCATATAATGCAATGAGCCTCAACAACGCATAGTTAATTGAAATTACATCTGTATTGAGAAGAAAATGACAGAATGAATGGTCATTCTTGTAATGAAGTTAAGGGAAGAAACTCCGAATTTTAAGATATATTACAAATTGAATGCAGATAAGGAGAAAAAAACAGGAACCTGGTATTTATGCTGAAATTATGCAAACGCAAACCAATCTATTTTTTATTATGTAAAAAATAAATTTATCATTTGTCCCCACAGGACTCTATAGAATACAGCAAACACATATTGTAGTCCATTAGACACTTAACATATTGACCTACTTAATTTGGCTGTTACAGCCCAGATAACTTCTAGCTGTCCTCATGGCTATTATCAAATACATAGATGTTCAAGCTCCGAGCTCTTAAGGATTGCTTTATCAAGGAGTATGAAATGCTTGCGTTGAAGTATTTCTGCCGATTCTTCTGGCTTTCATTTTAGGCAGCAGATGGTGGAATCGTTCCAGTTTGTTTTATTTATTCTAGAACTTTGGGTTCTGACTTCAAATTCCGCCGTGACCAATTGGATTTGGAGATGCAGTTTACCTTTGTTACCTTGTCCTTGAGTGACCTTAATGAGTTCTTTGCTAATACAATGATTTGGATCACACCAATGATTTAAGCATAACTTCCCTCCAGCCACCCGTCTTGAAAGCAACCCTTTCCTAAATAAATGACAGCAAATTGAAAAAGTTTTAAAAAAATACCGGTTTGAAATAATCATTGAAGTTAAATCTCACTCAAACCCCTTTGTTGGAATGTCAAGATAAGCGCACGAATGCAGTGTTACTTCAGATATGATAGAAGATGCCAGAGTTTTAACTATATACTCGGTACCATATATCTTATTAACGAACGTCAGTTTTGGTTTTTCTCCACGTATAATCAAATTCGTTTGAATTTTGGAAGTTATTCAGTTTCTATAGTATTTGTTGTACTAATAGATAGATCTAATTTTCTACTGTATATCACTTTTTTTCTTTTAGTTCTCATAATAACATTTAGTTAATGACATTTCGTCACGAACGTATATCTTTAGAATACAATTCATCACCATCTGTACAATTGCTTAACATCATTTACGAGGCTTTCAGCAAATCAAGGGTTAGTGGCGACATTTCTTCGTTTCGCATTCAAACTATTATCACATTACTTTGTGACGGCTTTTTTTAGTGTTACTGGAGGTCAAATGTCAATATGATGCCTTCAATATTTCTCTATTTTAGAGAAAAAGCTAACTTTATATGAATAACAGTTTTCTTTCAGAAAAACATCAGACTTGTTTCTGATATATAGAACACATAATGGTTGACATCAAAGCATTCACTCTCTGTCTAACTCCGTTATTCTATTCCGATATTATAAAGAGGCCAAAATAAGTATATAATTCAATGCTATTCAAACGGTAACAATGTATTCAAATTTGATTATTGGAATTGGAAGTCTATAATTTTGTACACCTCAGCAAGATTCTGTGTAGTCATGTACCACTCAGTCTCTCTGTTTCCATCTGTTTCTCTCTCTCTCTCTCTCTCTCTCTTTCTCTGAATATATATAGGTACATAGGTATTTATGAGCATGAATATATATGTATATGTGGGTGTGTTTGTACATGTATATATGCATATATATGTATATGTATATATGTATGTATATGTAGGTATATGTAAGTATATGTACGTGTATGTGTCTGTGTATATGTTTGTGTGTATTTTCTGTGAGAATTTGTAAGTTTATTTTACGTGCAAAAATAATATATCTAGCGCTTACAAAAATCGTGTACATGCTATTCATGTACACACAAACAGGTGTAACAATCTGCCTACTACATCGAGTATGTGGGTATATGGTGTAAAGTTTTACCGTTAAACGCCTCTCCTTTATTTACTAATTAATCCATTTAATCTCGTTTTGGTTTTCTCTTCATTTTTGTTGAAAATTGTTTTTATTTCGATATAATAAATAATATAGGACATATTTAACAGTTTCAATTTCAATTAAAGGAAAAAAAAACAATCAAAACATTCTCTACTTGTTTTGAACGTTCTTATTATGTTAGTCCGATATAAACCAATGTACAAATAAAATACATACTTAAATGTATGTATGTATGTATGTATATTAAACCTAACCCAGAAGATTTTCGTCACTCGCCAACAAATACAGGATCAGAGCTTCACACATAGTGCACTGATAGAGTGATAGAGGACAAAAAAAAAAAAGAAACAGCAGCAATAACGGTTAAGAAATGGCAGAGATCCTGCTTAAACAATCTAATTTTACCTTCAGTGATCCACAGAGGTTGTTATTCGTAATGTCAACGAAGTCAGTGGTGACATACCTTCTCCGACATAACATTTCATATTCAAAATATCTTCACAGCAATTAATGGAAAGAAACATTATCTTCGTATTCTAAATCGAAATTTTGCAGGAATGCCGGCAAGAAAATTCAACATTTCAAGGTAAACCTCTGAAGATTATCTCTCGATATAAGCAAAATAACGAAACACTTCGTATTACATTCTATTATACGACTGTTCAAAAATTGAACCATGTAACATTTTGCTAGCTATGTCTCGAACATACTGAAATCGCGTAAAAAATATTTAAACAAGTGGTATGACCAAGGTTAATTAGCTTCTCAACCCCAGCCAACATGGCTTCCTTTGTGACAAAAACCGCCTACTACAGCTCCTGCAACACTTTGATAATATACTGAAAGACTTATTTGAAATTTCAAACGTCGATGCTGTATATCTCGATCGCATTAAGCCTTTCGAGAGAATTGGCAAGGTATTTTTATTAAAACTGTCCAACGTTGAAGATAGTGCAACAGTGTTATCCTAGTTTAATAATTTTCTCCTGAACTCATTAGTTTTTAATCACTATTTGCCTATGATTATCGTACTTCGATGGATCGACCCATCTATTCATACACTCATTTATCATTCACATATATATATATATATATATATATATATATATATATATATGTGTGTGTGTGTGTGTGTGTGTGTGTGTGTGTGTGTGTGTGTGTGTGTGTGT
>NC_068982.1:19642197-19645371 GCF_001194135.2 Octopus bimaculoides
ATATATATATATATATATATATATATGTATGTATGTATGTGTGTATGTATGTATGTATGTAAGTATTATGTAAACATACACACATACACACACATATACACACATATATATATACATAAGGCCGAAGTCAAGTCAGTCCTTACTGATAGGGCAAGGGAAATTGCCGAAGATACCCGGTCAGTATAAAGAATTGCCGAGCGGTGTTTTCAGACGATCGCAGTCCCTGTCTGTATATTCGTATACAATTCTGTGCTTTGATTACAGAATTAGAGCATTTCAGCTCTTATAACTGGTAATGTAGGTGTTTCTAACACCCTAGTAATATTTAGTGAAAATTATCATTTTTGTTTTTTGTTAAACTTTGTTAACTGCTGTCTATGTGCAAATATATGTAAATATACATCAACATAAATCTATATACAATGAGGTAGAGATGAAAAAACAAGTTCTACATAGGCAGTACTTGAT
The DNA here is from genome assembly GCF_001194135.2 of Octopus bimaculoides. NCBI lineage: Eukaryota > Metazoa > Mollusca > Cephalopoda > Octopoda > Octopodidae > Octopus > Octopus bimaculoides. Next base: position 19,642,666 of record NC_068982.1, read on the forward strand.
CTAGCCTCGATGGAATAAAGCCGATAGGTTTGTGGATCTATTACTCTATCTGTCTGTTTCTCTCTCTTGATCTATCTATCTATCTATCTACTTGCCTTTCTGCGCGTCTGATGTCTGCATATTTGTTCATATATGTTATATATGTTTATTTGTGTATGTATGTATGTATGTATGTATGTATGCATGTTTGTATCTATCTATCCATATATATATGTGTGTGTGTTCCCTTTCAACCTTACACACACACACACCACACACACACACACCCACACACACGCGCACACACACACACACACACACACACACACACACACACACACACACACACACATATATATATATATATATATATATATATATGTCCGATTGTGTATGTATCTATTCATACATTGTGGAAGCAAAGCACATATTAAAATATGTTTAATTTTCTTTTCTGGCGGAGGCGGTCATTTTAGAATAAAATTTGTTAAAAAATATCAGTAAATATATGCAGTGAAGCTATACGTCAGGATACCTAAACAGAAGTCGCATATGTTATTACAAGATAATCAAGGAGACTGTATGTTATCTGTTGTCCAGTCTATATTTTGTATATTGACAAGCTTGAATTAATATGGATACTGTGGGTCGTATGAGTAGGTAAATGAACACAGTTCGTTATGCAGTATTTCACCGATGTTTTTTGTTATTAATTCATGCTGCAATTTGAATTCACATTTCATAATGGACATTTTTCAGATCAAGTCTGGATTTTGTTGATCGTATTGGAGTCATAGTGTTTAGAAGATACATAACCGAATCCATAAATTGTTGTTGCCATTGATTTCAGTTCTGTTGGGATAATGTTGCTTATAATGAAAGTCATTCTTTTCGTCAGCATCCTTTACGCTCTTTATTCCCAGCAGCATTTTGCTGTTGGCGCCTCCAAAATGAGCAATATTATCGTTATGGATTTTGGACGATTACTGATGAGGAAAGAGCATGTCTTGTGCGGGAATTTTCAGTTTGTTCCTTTGTCGTCCTTCTATGCCATTTTAAAATTTTATCATTTAATGTAATGCCACGTACCCCGCATTTTGCCCCATTCTCTACACTCCATACAGCGATTAATATTCGGTGCGACGTCGCTCTTTTTATTTTTCTCTTTTTCTTTTCCTTTCTTTCATTTCCTTTTTCTCCATTCCGTTTATATATTCTTCTCACCACTTTACCTTTCTGTTGCCCTTTCTTATTTCTTTACTGCCCAGAAGGGGCTACACACAAAGGGGACAAACGAGGAGAGACAAACGGATTAAGTCGATAATATCGACCCCAGTGCATAACTGGTACTTATTTAATCGATTCCGAAAGGATGAACGGCAACGTCGACCTCGGCGGAATTTGAGCTCAGAACATGGAGACAGACGTAATACCGCTAAGCATTTCGCCCGGCGTGCTGATGTTTCTGCCTGCTCGCTACCTTTCTACCTACCCGTTTTACTTTACTACTCGCCCTTCTTCTTGCTTTATTCCCTCCTTTATTCACACTCTTTCTCTCTTATATCTCTCCTATTTCCTTCAATATTTCTTTTCCTCTATATCCCCCTTTCTCCCTTTATTTTGCTTCCGTCTCGAACTCAACCTTTTCCTATGACGCTGTTTTCTCTCTCTCTCTCCTCCTCGGTACCATGTTAACATTCCATTTCTCCTTTCAGCTTACCTTTTTTTGGCTTGACCAATGACCTGTTCATTTATGCTTCTCTCGGCCTCTCACTTTCGCATTTAACCTCATATCTGGCTTCATCTTTCTTTGTACCTTTCGTTCTATCTTTCTTTCTATCTTTCCATGTCTCCATTTTCCTTTTCAAGTGCGATAGAACATCATTTTCCACTAGTGTTACGCGCGCGTACACACACACACGCGCGCGCGCGCACAGGCACACGCACACACATACCTTGCGTATACATATGTCTGGTCTCATATCTTTTTTCCTTTCAGCTCGCATATATGGAATGCATTTACATAGTTCACTCCTTTAAATACTTTATGCAAGCACTTATTTCAGTTCTATATTTAATAGATCGGGAATTATGTACATTATTTACACTATTTAAATTTAACGGATATCTGTCCTCATCTTGTTCGTTGTTAACACAACGTTTTCGAGGGTATATAAGCCGAAACGTTGTTAACAAAAAACAGGATGACGACAAATATCCGTCAAATGTAAATAAAGTAGATAAAGCACTTATTTGTCTATTTTTCAAAACTCGTGATTGTTGCAACAAAATATTATATTAATTTACTCCGTTACATTTTTGGTAGTTTGTGTGAATGTAATTTTATCAAGGTGAACTGTACAAATGGTTTGTCCATATCTATACTTCTTTTGTCTACTTGTGTTTTCTCTGTTGCTTGTCGCTAAAATTTAATCACATGTCTTTGTCTTTCCTTTTCTTCTGTGTCTCGTCTCTGCAGCATTCTCTCATTAGTAACCGTATCCGGTGCCTGTTGACGCCACTTAGGTAATTTATTTCTTAAAGGCATCTAAATCAATAAATTTTCAGTGAGACAGATGATGGAAGAATAATTTTGCATTTCATCTGCTGTATGTTACGTTCATGTGTGCCGTATCCTATATACATATATACATACATACATACATACACACACGCATACACATACACACACACACACACACACACACACACACACACACACACACA
>NC_068982.1:19645618-19655339 GCF_001194135.2 Octopus bimaculoides
ATATATATATATATATATATATACAAATAGAGAAGGAGCTAGACAGAGAGACACAAAGACAGACAGACACAGAGAGAAATACTCGGAGTAAAATATCTGAAATGAAGCAGTTGAGGATTTAACTGTAAATATGTAAATAGTTACACTTCTAAATATAAATAAAACGTTGTTGTCCTACATGTCTCTTTGGATAGGATGAATGTAAATATACTAGCAAACATCTTGATTGCATTTGGAACTTCTAAAATATCTATACTTTCACTTCACAGAAATATATACGAAACTACTGGCTTTTGAAACCTACCAAATGTGTTAGTATCAACTAATTTCTAGTTCAAATTTGAATAATTGATAGTTTAAGCTGGGTCTTGATTTAATATTAAACTGTGCTCTAAGCGACTGAGATACAAAATAATTTTATATTAGTTTTGAGACAGCCCGGTTTTGTCTTCTGTTTCTTTCTTTTTTTTTTTATTTGCTAAGCTGTGTCGATGTCTGAATATTTGTACAGGGAATAGTAAACATGGTACGTCTATCAATATTTCTCTGGGGGCACGAATATATGAGTGATCTTCCACAAGATTCGAATCTACGTAGAAACATACTCATCTTTTAGTGCAAAAATATGTAATTTAAACTTTCTTCTGGCGTAAGCGTAGCATTCTCTCATTACATGCACCATATTTTAGCAGTATATTTTAAAGGAATAAAATGCTTTTCATAATACACTTGAAAGATATTCTTGAATGATGTTATTAGGGAGAATATATGATACTATAAATATGAGGCCAATGTTGGGACAGTATACAGGAGTATAGTATGAAACTGTATACATATATATGTTTGTGTGGGTGTATGTGTATGTGTGTGTGCGCGCGTATATAGCATTAGATGATTACCGTGTTTCAATTTTCTTTTCTTTTAGATTAATGCACGTTTGTCTATATTTTCGTGAAGAGAATTACCACACAATATGTTAAACTCAAGTTTTGGACTATGATGTTTTGTATTACCGCGATCGGCCATCAGAATGGTGCACCACCACTATTATTCTTCTTCCATTCATCGCAAATAGCTGTTAGGCGGATGAAAGTTTAACTTCTCTTTCACTCTACTCGGAGTTTTCAGTTAGATAACAAAAACATATATTTTAAAAGTAAGGCAGTCATTAAATAATGTAATACACTCATCAAGCGTGGGTTATTTATGCGGGAAAAGGTATGATGAGATGATATCACTTCTCCACATAACTGTCGACGTATGTAACCAATAATTTCGCAAATTTATGCCAACTGAATTTGATGTATTGGATTGATTTCAATAGTTTATGATAAATAACAATTATTGAGCCGCACGAAATAATACTCATCGGGCTCTCTAATCTAGAGCACTCGATCTCCCATCCGGCTGTGCAATATTCTTGATATATTTGTAATTGAAAATGTGCATCTTATACGCCAGCAAATAAGCTAGTTGCCAGTGTGGGCACTACAAATTATACGAACTAGCATTTCCGATTTGTAGATGCTACAAATTTTGGTTAGCATAAAAAGAATTTTGCTACATACATAGGTACTAATTATTTCCAGGAGGTGTGAAACGTCAATAAAAATATGCCTACGGGCCTATGGCGTAGTGGTTGAGAGCGTGGGCTACTAACCCCAAGATTCCGAGTTCGATTCCGGGGAGTGTCCCGAATAGTAATAATAATAATAATAATACTAATTTCGATAAAGATGTTTCGTAACATACGCAAAAATGACCCATTTCAATAAATATGTTTCGAAACATAGGTAAAACAACCTATGTTTTATTGGATAGTGTAAATATTTAAGGAAAACAAAATTTTACTTACTTCAAGCTGAAAAGCTGTAAACCTAAGAAGCTAACCAGTGAATCGATGACAAAATTGGGAAAAGATAGCATTTTGTTAAAAGTGTGACTCATTTGATGATGGCAGCCGAGATGCCATAAATGAATCATATCTCGTGATTATCTTAACATGGTTAGCGTGCAAAATTACATTATCAAAGCTAAAATTAGTGCTTCAATAATGTTATTGAGAATTATGGACCACGCAAGCAGCCGTTGTAAAGAGACATGTTTTGTCTGCTAGTGACACTTATAAATTCAAGTAAAATTACTGGTTTTGAGGCCGGACGTATTCCGCTGATTGTCATTATGAGGTAACGATCATGCAGTATAGATTTGTCAATAAATTGAAGAGCAAAATTATGTATCAGATCCATATTTGTCATGTGAGTATACTATAATAAATGCAAATCTTCTAAAAGATGACATTGATGTAAGTTCTCCAATGTTCACCCATAGCCAACAGAGTTGCAGATTTTTTTTTTCTAACTGAAAGATAATTCTCCATGAAAGGCGAAATCCAATCTACTATATTAAGAGAACTTTGCAGGTGTGCAGTTGAAAAAAGAAAAAAATTACAAGAAGAATATCTCTGTATTGATTGCTTCTGTTCTTAAAAAGGTGGAAGCATGCGTATAATATATACACACAAATATAAAATGAATATATCAATATGGATTTTGTTTTTATTAAACAATATATTTGTCACCTTCAATTTTAAAATTTAGTCAAATAATTTTAGAATTTAGACAGCTATATGTCAATGAAACAATATTTTCTATTCCGTTCGTTTTACACTGGGTCATGTACTAGTACATTTAATATGATCTCAAGTAATTTAAAAGCGAAAGCTGGCGTGAGTTTATACTATTTGAAGACATATATATGAACTATAAATTTGGAGTGTACATGAAACAATATACTTAGACATTGATAAAGAGATGTGTCACTGAAATTTAATAACGATAAAATGTTCTTGGCAAATCCCTTACTCTTTTCTATGATTACCGAATTTGTAAGGATGTTCAATTTATAGCCAGTCATTTTGGAGGAGCCTGTATATCGACCCACATTGTAGTGGTAGATGTTATTATTTGCAGTTGTAAAGTGATACTGTTCTGATGTATTTACAGCCCATTAGTCTATGGCATTTGTCTATTGCCTTTGACGTTGGACACCGTTTGGCGTCGATATAATTATATGAACAGACGATAAAATGCAACTGTATTGATTAACTCGTGCACCAAATTGGCTCTAATTTCATTAAACGAAACAACTTTTAAGTGCAAATATTTCAAATGTTCTTTGCACAACACTGAATTATTAATTTGACATTCATTTTGTTTGTCTTTATTATGAAGTGGATTTTCAAAATAATGGCAAAATATAGTACAGTTAAGTGAAGTTACATCTCTGTTTTCTAAGCCTAACTTTAGGTAACTTCATATCATACCTTTAGATATCATATGAATATCTAATGTAGGCGTATGCGTGCACCCTCTCTTCACAAGCTATACAAACCAGTTTTGTCTCGAGGAAATTTGCAAATAACTAGATGTACCAAAAGATTTCCTTTTTTATAATTGCGGACGCAATTATTGCAAATATAGGTTTCATTTTACACAAGGACTAATACAAGTATGTACATACATACATACATACATATATATATGATCATTTATAGTTAGCCACATTTTATTTTTTCTCGTAGGATGACGTGCATCGTAATTGCAGTTAAGGAATTTTTTTCTACGTGTGGTTATTTGTGCAGAATAGATGTACAGACGTTAGGCTCCATAAACAATGACGCACGCATACACACACATAAAACACACACACGCACAAACAAACGCACGCACACACACACACATAAGTAATGTTTGTTTCGACTTATACATGCCTGTTCTTTCAGAATAAACGATACTGTTATTTTAACCCGAGGAGGACGCTTCCCTCAGCTGGTTATTCAATGCGCCTTGCACTCGATATATATTGCAAGCGGGAAGAAAAAACTTCCTACTATCCGAGTCTGAATATCACCATATCACGTGATTTCGGTCGCATCACATCATGCTCAGTAATGGAAACTCGTCTGCTAGAAAGAGCGGTAGTCCAACTCAGCACCCAATATATAGAAAAACGGTGTCACACAGTCACTGGTTTTGAAATATATATGTATATGTTATAATTTAGAACAAATAGCAAAAGTTTGTCATTATGTATATATATATATATGTGTGTGTGTGTGTGTGAGAGAGAGAGTGTGTGTGTGTATCTATGCCTGTGTGTCTTTGTATCTATGTTTGTCCCTTCAATTGACAACCGGTGTTGGTGTGTTTATGTCCTCGTAACTTAGCATTTCGGCAAAAGTGACGGATAGAATAATTACTAGGCTCGGTGGCTTTGTTCGACTAAAACCCTTCAAGGCGATGTTCCAGTGTGGCCGAAGTTAATTAATCTGACACAAGCGAGCACTTATTGCACAAAGAAACGCACACATATTAGCTTAATTCTTTACAGTTGTCAAGCGAACCACTCGATGAAAATCTTCTTCTTCCTTTGCGGGTTTTTCAACAATAGTGCCTTTCAGACCCTAATATGCAAACTGTGCTCACATGGAGTATGCAAACCGCTGGATAGGTAACGCATTTTCTGCAAGTATGCATATGTTCAATCTTGTTTCAACGTTTATGAATTCTTTCTTCAATCTTCCTCAACCAGTGAAATTACCAAAAGGAATGGATGATGAGTTTTGAACTTAGCTATTCGTTAACGTTTGGTGTTGCTCCACTACAAAGGTGCCTTTAGCATGCTTCTAATCAGTCTTTTGATCTACCGGCCAACCAAACATTGATTATTGTCTAGCTAATCCTAAAGTATCTTACGTGGGCCAAGTGAGAGAGATAAACAATTACATATAGAAATATTATCTCTATAATGTGGTTTAAGTTCTACGTGTCTTCATGGATAATCCATCTAAGATGAATTAGAAAGACTTCTCATGCGTGTTGTCTCTGCTCATATCGTACAGTGTTTTAGACTATGCTCTTGTTTTAAGATTTTTAGTGTCAATAAAAATCGTAAAAGCAGGCATAGGTATCATTCATGAATAACAATGCAGTATGTTGTAGGAGAAGGAAAAGTTAGACTGCAGTATGTTGTAGGAGAAGGAAAAGTTAGACTGTAGTATGTTGAAGGAGAAGGAGACCAAAATCTTAAAACTAAAATTCTTATAAATTTACAATGTTTCTTTTTGAAAAGTTTTTAAGAGAATGAGACGTTTTCCAGTTGTCAATATTTTCTTCTGACGTGGACAGTACACATGAAAAGAAGTTTTTGTAGTTCTAACACTTTAGAATTTCCTGGTATTTGCGCATAGTGTTTAAGAACGGCATTTGATTTTGTCCCACAAAACGACGATGATCTCGGTTACTGTTGCTTTTAGATTCAACATTTTTTAGACCTTTATTTCAAGGTCCTTATATTTACTTAATTCTTCAAATGTTCTTACTTATTAAAGTTTTTAAATTTTATGAAGATGATTATTTGTATATCCAGACAGAGAAAATTGTAGTGTTCTTACAATTAAAAGTATGTTTACATTTTCGAATATTCAGAGGGAAAGGAAAGGATAGTTATTCAAAGAAGTTGTAAATATTAAAGTTTTCAAAACTTGTTAAACATGATCGTTTGTGTGTTCGTCCAGAGAAAATTGTGTAAATGTAAGTTTCGAACGTTATTTTTCTTTGGCGGAGATTTACAAATACTCAGAGGAGATTGTAAATTATTATTATTATTATTATTATTATTATTATTATTATTATTATTATTATTATTATTACTGTATGTAGTAGTAGTAGTAGTTGTAGTAGTAGTAGTTGTAGTAGTAGTAGTAGCAGCAGCAGCAGCAGCAGCAGCAGTAGTAGTAATAGTAGTAGTAGTAGTAGTAGTAGTAGTAGTAGTAGTAGTGGTGGTGGTGGTGGTGGTGGTGGTGGTGGCGGCAGTAGCAGTAGTAGCAATAGCATTAGCAGTAGTAGTGCGTGTGTATATGTACACTTACACGTTCTCACATTTTGTTTCAGCGTTATTGCAAAAGGGATATCTCGTAAAGCAGCAGTTCTTGGCAGCCATGGCAATATAAAATGTGTTATGAGAACATAGGTATTGAACAATAGTTATTGTATAATTAAAACAAATATATTCAGAATTTGTTTAGTACTACCGCTATAGCATTTTCGTTGTTATATTTAATTCATTTTCACATTGATTTTCGTTTCAGGACAAGGTTGGTCGGCGCTAACCAGACACATTTAAGCGTCTACATATATAATAGACCAGAAATATCAAAATTATAGTTACCAAGACAGGAACTAATTGATCATTCGTTTTTACATCTTTTAATCACTCATTGCAACAAACAACAAGTGGAGAGAACAATATCTAGTAAAATACTTGTAGAAGTGTATCACGTTTAACTATTAACAGAAACATTATTTTATTTTATTTTTGTAATGTGTCAGTATAGCACATAGTCATTATGACGCCTTAATGAAACCATAAGAAACATATCATTTGTTGCTGTTGAGAAAAGCTTAATTTATTGACAAACGAAAACAAGAAAGATTTTGCACGGTAATAGAGAACATTTACTCAAAATGTTATTTGATAAACAGCATGATTTTTGCGATATACATAGTTTACTGTTGTGCATAATAGGATTATGACAGAGAATCTAAACTGCCGACAGTACAGCACAAAATATTACTTATAAGTATGAGGAACACATTTGAAAGGATATACAACATATACGTGATCAGGTATGATTACAAAGATTCCAAGTAGCTATTGCAACGTGGCACTTACATTAAGAGTCTTCTGACAATTAACATCTAACAACAATCAGGAAAAAACAAAGGAGAATAAGGAAGCCTATCCATTTACCGAACCGTATTTGTTAGCATATAAGATACACTTTTATACACAAAATGTCTCAAAATATGTCCTGTAAGTGATATGTGGTTTCCCATAAGCTACTTTTCTTCCTCACTCTTTCTGAATATGCATTGCTCCAATTGTATGCTGTGAAATGCTGTATGAAACTTTGGAGCAATTTGCTTGTTTACCTATGTTTGTACATCCATATGTGTATATGGGTGTGCGCGTGTAAGTACGTTCTTTAAATGTACCCCAACCTCATGGTTCCGGCTTCAGTCCCACTGCCTGGAACCTCGGGCAAGAGTCTTCTACTCAGGCCAACCTAAGCCTTGTGAATGAATTTGATAGACGTCGTATATATATATATATATATATATATATATATGTATGTATATATTTGTGTGTCTGTGTTTGTCCTCTCACCATCGCTTGACAACCAATGTCGGTGTGTTTACGATCCGTACATTAGCGGTTCGGGGCAAAAGACCGATAAAATAAGTACTAGGCTTACAAAGAATAAGTCCTGGGATCGATTCCCTCAACTAAAGGCGATGCTCCAGCATGACCGCAGTCAAATGACTCAAACAAATAATAGACTAACAGAATAAAAGAATTAATTGAAAACTGATATAGCATCAAATGATGAATAGATATTAGATGACTTTGCAGCTAGCTTAAATAACCAACAGTCTATAATGTTTGTGAAGTTCAATTGAAAGTTCTAAGTACAACTGGACGAGTAAGAAATATTAATAATGCTATATCAATTGTTGTAACCAGTATGAAACTAGTAATGCAGTCAGTTGAGTAAGTTGGAGAGCGACTGATATGTGCAGGTATTAAAAATAATACAGTTTACTTGAGGACTGGAACAAGTATTAAAAAACTAGTACTAAAAATAAAAGTGGCTTCAATTTCGTGTCGGCATAACATTGGACAAATAATGACTTCAGATAAATGGTATAATGTGGTTTAAAAATAATCGATAATCTAAGAAGAAAAATAACATACAAATAATTACATTATAAGTTAGAAATATTGTCTATCAGTACGTTAGGCACAGAAAAAAAAACGAGGAAAAGAGGAAATAAAAGAGACAGGAATCTAGTAGCTAGATGAAAGAGAGAGTTCTGAACACTGACGAAAGCAAAGACGACTGAATGGCGGTGTGCGAGGTATTTAAATACTACATCATTTATAAGTAAAAGAAGTAGTATTGTGTATCGAACGATTACAAAAACAAATAATTGGCGTTTTCTCAGAGTAAAGAAAAGCAATTACAGAAAGAATTTGAAACTATTACTTTAGTAGAGATTTATTATGTTGTTTGTAGAGAAGGCTGTAGACGCTACTAGATGGTGCAGCCCGGCAAAGTGAATTCTGACTCACTCCCATTTACGTACCGTCTATTGCAAATTATATCTGATTTAGATTACTAAATACATAAATCGTGCTTATCATACTGATAAACAATATTTCCAATTAAGAAGAGATTCTATTTTAGGCGCAAGTCCAACACGTTCGAGGAAGGTTTTAAAACGATTAGATAATACACTCAAAAACAAAAATAGCTCTAATTTCATAAAACAAAGTAACTTTTAGATGCAAAAATTTCAAATGTTCTTTGCACAACACTGAATAATTTATTGACATGCATTTTGTTTGTCATCCTTATAAAGTGGATTTCAATAATAAAGGGACAATAAATTACATTTAAGTGAAGTTACACCTCTATTTTCTAAGCACAGCATTAGGTAACTTCATTTCATACCTCTGTCAATCAGATGAATTTCTAAAGAAGGCGTATGAGTGTACCATCATTTCACAAGGGATACAAACGAAATATGTATAAGTGATGAAATTTGCATATCACTGGATGTGCCTGAAAACTTTCTTTTTTTTTATAAATTATTACGGATGCAATTATGGCAAATACAATAGTCGAGCGGCTACATAGGCCTTAATTTACACAAGAACTAGCACAAGTATTAGATTACTAAATCCGTAAGCATGCCGTCCTTATCATACTGATAAACAATATTACCAATTAATAGGAGTTTCTATTTTAGGCACCAGTCCATCAGTTTTGAGGGAAGGCTTTAAAACGATTAGATAGTCATATTCCAGAGCATCAATATACCCCACCCGTCTTCATATATATATGGATCATTTATACCCAGGATGCAGCTGTTTTAGAAATATTTCGTAGTAATTTTACACCACATAGTTAAATATTCACATAGTCACATACCCTGAAGCAGTAATTTCGATTGTACTAAAAGGTTGAAAAGAAATTGAAATTATCACATTTAACAGCATAATCTTAAGCTTAGCCAAATACAGATCTTACTTCATGCCTCCAATCTGATTTGTTTTGATATAGGAAAATTCTAGTTTACCAAGATACAAAAGCAACCAGAAATAATACCTATCCTGATTAAGTTTTATGTCTATGTATTTACCAACACAATACTCTCTTATTCAGTATCAACAAGCCGTACAGCATTTATGCTAACCGTATTTCTAAACAACAACCAATAAAAAAAAAATCAGTTTGTTTATATATATGTCACAAAAACAGCGTGACAAAAGTCAATATACAATGAAAAATTTATGAAGATAAATTATTTTATAATTCGATAAGCGAAACTGAATATTCCTATTGAAAGATAAATTAGATCTATGTCTGTCTTTTGTTTCAATCATTGGACAGAGATTATGATGAACTTTTGCTTCGGAGGGCTTAGTCTAACAACTCTCAGTATTTATTTTCTGTTAACCGTGGAACTGAATTTAGAGGTTATTATGCGAGACCGGAAATTTTCGGGGACATATCCAATTATCAAGTAGTAGTGTTGGCCAGACACAAACTAAAAGACACACATAAATGCATATATATATATATATATATATA
>NC_068982.1:19655660-19656947 GCF_001194135.2 Octopus bimaculoides
ATATATATAACTGTGTGTGTGTCTGTGTATGTGTACGTATGTGCGCGTGTTTGTAAAGTCGAGTGTGTGCGCGCGCGAGCGCGTGAAAACGTATTGCAAACTAAATTCTAGGCGCCGAGTGAATCGGTATTCTAGAGAACACAAAAGAATTCTCGAATGCAAGATAGCTGTAAAAACAGCTTAGAGGTATGATGTTCAATTGTTTTCCGCTTTCTTAAGAGCTTTCTCCGATTTTCCAATTTTCTCGACTGTCTTCGCAGCCAGATACATAGATAGATAGATAGATAGATAGATAGATAGACAGATAGATAGATAGATAGATAGATAGATAGATAGATAGATAGATAGCTAGATAGATAGATAGATAGATAGATAGATACAACAGGCTTCATTTAGATTCCGTCTCCTATATCTACTCACAAATTTGGTCCGTGGCTATTGTACACGACCAATGTACTGCGCTGCAGAACTCATCCACAAGCACATGGTTACGCCTGTGCCTACATGTTTACATGTAATATGTAACACAGATCTATATTTAAGAGATGAGAAATTATGTACATTATTTACATTATTTACATTTGGCGGATATTTGTCCTAATCCTGTTTGTTGTTAACAACAAACAAGATGAGGACAGATACCCGCCAAATGCAAGTAATGTATGTAATATGTATATCTGCAGCTAAGAAAAATATTTACACATATAAACATTATATGTATTACAGTTCTATATTTAAGAGATGAGGAATTATGTTCATTACTTACATTATTTACATTCGACGTATATTTGTCCTCATCTTGTTTGTTGTTAACACAACGTTTAGGCTGATATACCCTCCAGCCTTCTTCAGGTGTCTTGGGGAAATTTCGAACCTGGTTTCTCATTCCTAAGGTAATTTTCGATATTATTATTATTATTATTTTATGTTTGACATTTGTTTTGTATTTGTACAAGTTGGATCCAAGTCTCACCCAGAGACCTCAAGAGACAACAAGTTAGAAGTTCATGTAGGTGTTATGCCTAGGGTACCATATATTTGGATTTGTACAGTTTTGTATTAGATTTATCTGTAGGGAAATATATGGCATGGTAGAAGGCTGTAAGAACTTCTTTATTATCTTCCCTAGACCATTTTTCATTCTTTTTCTTTTGGTTATTTGATGACGAGCATGGATGACCATCTGTTGGAATATTCCGGTTGTGGGGTACTTCCATCTCCTGTGTGTCGGGAAGATTTGAACCAGTAGCAGATTTCTCGACTCGGATCTGGTTCATTATCCGAGTA
>NC_068982.1:19657130-19658450 GCF_001194135.2 Octopus bimaculoides
GCTAGGGGACGGATCTGTCTGTTTAGGGTAAATTTTTTGAGACAACACCATCTCCGAGCTCTCGTGACGTAGCTTCTTAAGGCTAGCAGATCTAATATTATTATTATTAATATTATTATTATTAATATTATTATTATTATTATTATTATTATTATTATTATTATTATTATTATTATTATTATTATCATTATTATTATTATTATTATTATTATTATTATTATTATTATTATTATTATTATTATTATTATTATTATTGTTGTTGTTGTTGTTGTTATTGTTAGTGTTCAGGTCACTGCTTGGAATCTTGGAGTTATTAGCCCGCTCTCTTAACCACTACATCATATGCCCGTGGGCATACTTGGCAAACATTGCACGTTCGAATCTCTTAACTTCATTTTTGCTATTTGTGCGTGACATATACCATTCAAACATTTTTAATTGTATTCTTACGCATTTACTATCATTAAGAGTGTTTCATTTTCTATTTTCTTCTATTATAAAAATAATAATATTTTGTGTTAAACCTTTGTGTTGAATCTTTTTCAGTAGGAGGATTCCCTCTTCCTTTTACAGTGTAAGTTTCATTTCCTTTTTTGCAGTTAACATTCGTAATTTATTCATCATTTTTTTTATATTGAATTCACGTTCTGTTAAAAGCCGCTTTGCAATATTTCATATTATCGCTGTCTTCTTTAAATCGTGCATTTTCAACTTCTGTACGCTCTGACGGCGTTTTACTAGCGATAAATATTTCATTGGTTTACCAACCGTAAATATACTTTTAGTATGTTTTTCTCAGCATAAGTAATACTAAGATTACATTGCAATTAAATATCTACATATCGACTCACAATTGTAAAGTCTTGAGTTCAATTCCCGATGAGGCGTTGCGTCCTTGAGCAAGACATTGTATTTCACTTTGCTCCAGTCCACTCAGCTGGCAAAAAAAGAGTTGTTCCTGTATGAAAAAAACCTTCTTCGGTAAATAATTTATAATCATAAATATATAGGGATTGACAGTAACCTGCTTCTCCAACATACTGAGCATTCAGAAATAGCAGTCAAAGAACTACTGATTTCAAAACTACAAATTATTACTCCAGATTGATAGCGATATTTTTGATACACACAGAACAAAAAACAATAGAGAAGAGTAAAAAACACTTGCCTTTAGTTAATTTAGTACAATTGTTTCACAGTTAAGAGTACATAATACTCTATTCTGATCTTCAGCTAAATATTCTAATAAATTTGTTAATGTCTAAATAACTCACGTTAATTTTGACCATGTGAACATCAATACCACGTGAAGAAGACGTT
>NC_068982.1:19659935-19661885 GCF_001194135.2 Octopus bimaculoides
TCTCTCTCTCTCTCTCTCTCTCTCTCTCTCTCTCTCTCTCTCTCTCTCTCTCTCTCTATTATATATATGTATACAAGCGCCAAAATGTACGAAGTTTTCTCCTTCTTTAAGATTTAGACGTAACCTATTGCTTCGCATATTTAAGTAATATTTTCTTCAAGATACACGAAGGTTATCAACATCGGAAACTAAACGTAATATCCATACTTAATGTTGAGAACTGGACACTAAATACAATAGAACACTTATAGTTATTCAGAAACTATATTAAACATGAAATATTATAGTAGGAAAGTGTATTAAATGCACTTATTTTCCCTGCAATTAAAGACTTGGTTTCCCAGTTACGCAATTATTATGATCGAATTCAATGCGCTTTATAAAACGCATACTGTGAGTGTGTTTACAACATCCCAAACAAGCTGTATCTGTACTAATTGACCTTTGACGATTATAATGCAGTTAACACCGAAGCAGGTTTCCAGTGCTGTTTTTGTTTAATTTTCTACATAATATTACTTTTTAGCCAATGATTAATGTATGCACTGAAATCACTCATTACGCATCAATTAAACGGCCTGATGCTTTCTGAATCAATAACCACGAAAGCAAATTGATGCAGATGCGGAACACACATCACAATACATTGTAGACATATAATCGAATCACTAAACTGATGTGAAATATAATGGCAAAGAAGAATTCGCATTAAATAGTAATTAATGTAGTTATTTCTTTATTGTCAGTTTTTTTTAATCTTTTGCTTTTCTCTTTTATTTGCTCTTCAAATTTCAATATTTCAATTCACTACTACAAACTACTTATCTAAAACTATGATTAACAGAAGTAGTTTTGCAACTTAAGTGGCAACATTTAAAATTATTCACTAGAAAACTGCCGAGTCTCGTATTAAGTTAAACAGAAAAAAAAAAAATTATGTAGAAATAAAAGAAATTGTAGATTGCTTAAAATATAATGAAACGCTAAAAGCATTTTTAAAGTTCACGAAGTGTGTGTGTGTTCAAGCAAATACAAACATGCAACTGTAGGCTTGCATTAAATAAAATTTTAATACACATTAATTATTACATATGAATGCGATTAATCGTATCAACTAGATTCTTTCTCCCTATATAAGGTCATTTTTCGTCACAGTGGCATTTATGTAAAGAACCAGCGAGTGAACTCATATAGTGAATAGTGGGACTTCAGTACATATTCCATGAATCTAATAAAACTAAATGTTTATTGATGAACGACATATTCAATAAATTCTTCCAAGTTGCATTTAAGAGAAACACTATATCTGAAAATAAAGACTATTACGTAATTCACAAAATTTTCATAAAACTTAAATCTTATCTTCAAAATTTATCATAGATATACTTTAGAAACTGATATTTCCCCTAAGCGAAGTGACTTCCTCTCCAATTTCTTTAAGCAGGACATTGAAAACAATAACATATTGGTTACGAATTTTTGCACAAGGCTAGCACTTTCGAGCAGTAAAAAAGC
The DNA here is from genome assembly GCF_001194135.2 of Octopus bimaculoides. Classification (NCBI taxonomy): domain Eukaryota; kingdom Metazoa; phylum Mollusca; class Cephalopoda; order Octopoda; family Octopodidae; genus Octopus; species Octopus bimaculoides. The sequence goes on from NC_068982.1 coordinate 19,661,451, forward strand.
TTATTACATCGACTTCCGTACTCAATTTGGATTTATTTTATCGACCACGAAGGATAAGATGTAAAGTCTATTTTGGAGGAATTTGAATTCAGAACGTAATTTGAATTGAGACGGACGAAATGCCGCTGAGCATTTTGCCTGGAGTGTTAACGATTCTGACAGACAGTATATTAACTTTATTTATCACATTTTGTATATAAGATTAATGTATGTGGGGAGAATATTATGCTATTTCAGTGCATACTTCATATAAAATCTCTGCAACATTACTGGCATTGTAGACACATTATTATACAATGCATGCACATATGTATGTGTGTGTATTTAGACGTGTATACATATGTGTATGTGTGTACAAATATACATACATACACACACACACACACACACACACACACACACGTATATATATATATATATATATATATATATATA
>NC_068982.1:19663197-19665335 GCF_001194135.2 Octopus bimaculoides
ATATATATTGGTAATAATGATATGGTTAGTCGGAAAATATAAGGAATTGACCTTTATTTACATACACGTATAGAAAATTTATATATTCGTTAGAAAGGATGCAGTGAGAGATACATTATCCAGAATAGAACAATAAAGCACAACATCATACTGTTGTTACTCTCTTGTAAACATGAAGTCATTGCAGAAACCTGAAGATGATTCCTCGGTCTTGAAAAGAAAATATTTAAGAATGCTAGCAAGGATAAGCGGGAAGTGAAAAGCTAACGCTATAATATCGTTGTGTATAATTTACTTTGAAATATCAATGCAATAAAAGGAAATTATTTATAGATGTAACATCAGATAAAGAAACAAGTAACGTGTAAACAGACCTGTAGAAATTTCATTGTACGACGCAGTACTCTTATAAACCAAAATTAGAATAGCTGAATGTAGGTAATGAAGAAAACAGATATTAAAGAAAATATTCAGATCCATATAATTTGTCTGAAGTGGGAACAAAAGATACTAAGAGAAATGTATTGGATGCTATGTTAGGGCATCATTAATGAAATCGGAATTTCTTTGCATCGCTGAGCCAGCGAATCGTACATAGAAGAAACAGTGAAGATGGTTTCTTTTTAACAAACAATTCCCTCTATATAGAAATACGCAAAATCAATGTTATTTCTGTAATAATTTGAAAGAGTTAATTTGAAAATAATTAGAAATGAAAAAATAAGCAAATGCATTATGGTATATAATAAAGGAACAGGCAGATAAATAAATCTATGAAAATGGTTGAATATAATCCCCATAAACACAATTTCCAAAGAAAAATCGGTTCGGTGGCAAAAGAATATATTCCATTAATTACAGATTTTATACATATGCCATCAGAATTTTTTAAATAAGTACAATGGCAAAGACTTAAAGAAGAGGTATATGTCGATTAAGTCAACTTCAACAAGAGATTGATACTTTATTTTATCGACCTCAGAAGGACAAAAGGCTGAGTTAATCTTGATGAGATTCGCTGAGGCATTTTATTTGACTCTAAGATGCCATCATTTTGAAATATGCATTAAAAAAGACGTGACTAACTATTCCAATTGGACAATTAAATCTGCATTACAGCAAATGCAATTGCATTAGAAGTTCTTCTACACACTAATGAGGTCATTATATTCAGGTCAAGAAATTGAGAGCTACATGATAATAATAATGTTGAGTGAATACTTTTGTCTGACGAAAAAGGTATAGTTATATACAAACAGGAGCAGACAGTGGTAATACGTAAAAGAAGTAATCGGCTTTGGGCTTAGATTTAAAGCCTATCTTCCTGAGTGTCGTTAACTTAAAATATTTAAATAATTTACATGTATTGACACATGTCTACGAATCTAGACTTCTATGTTATTCTGTGATCAGTTGTTTGCGGTAAATAAAGAAGGTTGTTAATAAAGTATCTGTTGTTGAGAATTGTGAAACTATAATGCATTTACATATTCTTCGCTATTCTTGAAATACCTCCGTTGCTGTGCGATAAGATAAATTAATAGTGTGTGTGTGTGTGTGTGTGTGTGTGTGTGTGTGTGTGTGTGTGTGTGTGTGTGTGTGTGTGCGTGTGTGTGTGTGATATGACTGCTTGGTAAACACAACTTAGGCACAATCAGACATTTTAGTAAACATTAAAAAAATAATAAGGAATTATAACTATAGAAATCTCGCCTGGTAAATTGAAATATTTTTAAAATTCTGGATCGAGAGATGCCTTAACATATTCGATATTACCAACATTCTACAGAAATTGCTAAGTAGGTAAAAGTGAAGATGTACAGTTTGTGTAAACGAAGAAATCAATTAAGTGCAGTAGATACGAAAGCGATGGCATCATAACTACGAAGCGGAATGCAATCATGAATGCTAGAGAGGAAATTTGAATAAGTTGCGATTTTACAATGCAGAGAGTGCAGATTAATTTCATGTTAGATGTCAGTAGTGCCTACTGACATCTAGCATAAGAAGTGTGCTCCGAAAAAGATCCTGACATTATACGACGCTAAGTTTGGAAGAGTATAGTCAGGGATTAAGGAAATATTCCAAGTTTGTGTAATTAAAGAGAGAGGGTGAATGGATTATATATATATATATAT
>NC_068982.1:19665906-19670036 GCF_001194135.2 Octopus bimaculoides
TACACACCGTAACATGTTTGCGTAAGCAGTATTTGGACATAAACACAGCTAACATTCCTTTGGATATTTTCGGGACAGAACAAATTTCATGTTTCTTTAAAGGGATTCTAGGGAAGAGAAAAGCGAAACCTCGGGTAAATAATCGAACATTTCAAACGAAATGGGTTGCATAATGTAAGAACAGTAACGATATTATAGTTTTAAAGTATAAAGAACAACTGCTTTCTACAATAATAATGATAAGAAGAAGAAGAAGAAGAAGAAGAAGAAGAAGAATTTTTAAACAAGATTGAAACAGAGTTGTTAAATACCCAGAGAATTCATAATAAAAATGTGCGAACGGATAAATGTATTGTATCAATGGTAAATCACAGCATCAGCCGCAAAGCTTTTGAATTAAAACAAACTAGATGCTATTTGCAACCGGTATTTTAGTCAAGGCTGTGGTCTACATTTGACCAGTATTAGGACAATGTGATTTAAAAGTGGAAGACATTATTTCTGCTGAACATGCTTTGAGAAAACAAAAAGGGCAACTAAAAAGAATGACAAATGGAAGTGAATGACCGGTACTCTTTTCATAAATTGAAGACAAGATCAGAAACATTTCTTTGCCCGATACCCCGGACTAGGTTCCGATTAGTCGTTCAAATTAACATTCGCCATTTTATGTTTCAGTGAACATTTCGTTTCATGGTCTAACTTTAATCTGTTAATCGTTTGAACTGATTTCTCAGACAGCATATTTTCTTCGAACTAACCTCATTCTCGTACTTAGCAGAATCTGACCCTAATAACCTAAACGTGCCTTTATTGTGATTTGTGGGAATCAAACTAATCATCTTTCATTCACAACAGTACTGCATATAAATGGTCATGTCGATAGCGACACTGTACAAAACTGCCAGTTTAATAAGATTTGTTGGCGATTTTGTGGATACTGAATAGAGTGTACCCTCTGAAAGACAAGGCTAGTGTATTGTACCTATTCTAAAATTTGTTGTAAAATTGAATGGCTCGACAGTTATTTTGTGGATAAACTTTATCTCTACTTGAGTTGTTGATTGGTATACCACCAGTGCCACCACTTGTCCTTTGGGAACCCACTGTATAGCATGCGTTCAGACTGAGTAATTGGTGTAAGTATTAAATATGAATATTGTTTCTTATGAAATTTCTCCCCAACTCATCTTGGGACTTTGTAGACTGCGAATCTAATAAATTGCTTGTTTATTGCTCACGTTCTAAACTAAAACTAGTAAATAGGTACGTAATCGATCTGATACAACTGCTTCTGATATGAGACGCCTACATTTGATATTAGAATATAATTTATGGCGGAGTGATCGACGTGTAAACGATACACTTTCCCAGTTTAGTTCTTAAGAAACGATGTGGGCACACAACCTGATTAAAACCTGAACTTCATTCCGAAAGGCTAATTATAAAAATAGAGAAATCAGCAGCTATTGCGGTCTGTTACTGCCTTCTTCGGCCTTTTATTATATGTGGATCTTTAACCATGAATATGCAGGGACTGTATAAACAAGAGAATCAGTAATAGGTCACCGATATTGAATGTTTACATTTAATTTAAATTCATTAGTACTGCTTTGAATTATGCCACTATCAATGTGCTATGTGTTTCTTCCTAATGCAGTGTGCTTCAATAACCAGGAAGATAAATGACCTAAGCTACAAACCTCAACAGCATTGATAGTAACATTGACCGAAATGCATGTAAATGAGTTTCGCTTACTCTTTCTCGTGATCACACATTACGTTTCATGTCCAAATGCGACAGGGAATCAATCATTTTTGTTCTGTTTTACTACACTTTACTACCATTGCTAATCGAATACTTCGTGTCCGCTCAAACAAATTTTGTTTGCTTAATGCCAATTCACTTACCATATCTTTGACAATATAATCTACATGAGTGCAGTGAGGGACAATTCAACTATCGGCACCTGAAATAATTAGTCATCTGTAAACGCCTTTCCTTACAAGCCTGCGTTCATTTTTTTTTTATTTATTTATGTACTTTGTTTTTCAGGATGAGGTGTTAGTGAAATCTATGGGTTCCAGATTAAACATTTATCGAAAACTTCTCGAAGATTTGGAGATAAATTTCATGTAAAGTATTCTCATCGCATAGTATAAAATATCTATTTAATAATATATTTAACCAGAAATTTAACAATATTTAACAATAAATTACTATATAATTCACCGATTAAACTGTAGCTACAGCACATACCAGACATATATTTTTGATAAGTAACGGTACAGAAGGTTGTGTATTAAGGGCAGTATGATCGACTAAACATTTAAACATGATGCTATTTGACAGCAAACCTAAAACAAAAACGTGTGTGCTGGTATACAACATAAGAGGGTAAATTGTTACCATCATATATTTTCAAATTTGCGCATGCGCATTCTACGTTTTGAATTTGTCGACTACACTATATAGTAGGGTCAGTTTGACACCGTCTGTGAGAAAAACAGCAGCATAACGTAATTTACTCTGCCAGAAATTTACAAATGCTATGCTGTACTGCTTGGCATTCGCACCGGAAGCTCCAATACGAACATTCCAGAATGTTTGGGCGTCAATCTGAGGACAGTGCGGAGGATTGGGAATGAGTTGGATGAGCCTAATGGTGATTACAAAGGTACAGCTACTTGGAAAACTCACTCCGATCGTTGTGATAAGAAAAGAACACCTGAATTTGTTGGTGAGATCCAGGCCATGATTCACAACGATCCTTCTAAGTCAATCAGGTTAATCGCCAACGCCAAGGACTTGGGAGTGTCTGACTTTCCTTATCAGGCAGGCAGTGCATGAAGACATTCCTCATGCAAGATGACAAAGGACCAATTTTCATCCTAAGCCACCAAGGACAAAACTTGCACTAAGAATAAGTACAAGGTAAAATAAACTACCTGCTTCTATAGCAAGTTGTTTCAGGTAATTTATCACGTCGCTCTACGAATTTTTTAATTCATGCAATTGAAATATCGCATGATATATAGGCATGGTGACCCAATATATATGGCAAACGCATGATTACCCAATATATATGGCAAAGAAATGAAGGATAAATTTGAATGAGAGTCTTATAATCGAAATTAAACTTTTGCCATATTCTTCAACTCCAAAATTAGCGTAAAAGCAAGCCATGAAATTATATGCAATGATTCCCTTACATTATAACATGTAAATTAAGATTGACTAAATAGTGTTACATTACCCAAAACGTTCTGAAAGCATATTTTACACTGCTCGTCTGTATCTCAACTTTTTTTTCCTTAAAATATTTCAGTGAATTGGAATAATACTGATACACAGCTATTTTCGATATTTTTAGTGATACTTTTCACACATAGCGTTTTCGTACAACCAAATTAAAATAAAAAAAAAATAGTAAACAAATTGTTTGTGTTTGCATGCATAACGATGCAGCTTCAAAACAGAGATCACATTCACCGACTTTCGTGTTCTTTTAAAAGCAAGAAAAAAATATTCTTTCTATGTGCACATCTAAGGAACTATATCATGCTAAAGCTTTACATTTATGCAAGAACCCCGCTGTGACTTGACAGCATACATTTTGTATTATAGAGATAACATTCCCTGCAATACCCGTGTGCTCTTTTCCTATCAGAATCAATCTCAATTCATCTGTCTATCTATCTATCTTTAGGAGGGGTAATATGTGTATGCATGCAGGCCTGTGTGGATGTGTACTTATTTGTGCTTCAGTCTTTTTTCTTTCACTCACTCACAATATATATATATATACATACATATATATATGGGAGAATATACAAATAATAACAACAGACGAGGACAGGTGGTGTAAATAACAAAAGTATATATTAGTATGACGCTCGGGAATACGGAAAGTCTTTTGTGTGTGTGTGTGTGTGTGTGTGTGTGTATGCATATAGATATAAATGCTTGCACATTTGTATGCATACGCAAGTGTACTTGTGATCATAAATCTGTGCGTTCGATCCTAGGGGCGTGGGTTGCATTCTGTCATGCGCTTGTGCGGCTCTCTCTTTCTCTCTCTCTCTCTCTCTCTCTCTCTCTCTCTCTCTCTCTCTCTCTCTCTCTCTCT
>NC_068982.1:19670283-19674717 GCF_001194135.2 Octopus bimaculoides
GTACAGAGAGAGGAAGACAGAGAGAGAGAGAGAGAGAGAGAGAGAAAGAGAGAGAGAAAGAGAGAGAGAAAGAGAGAGAGAAAGAGAGAGAGAAAGAGAGAGAGAAGAAGTGAGTAGGGAGTTGATGTATGCAGTGAATGCATAGATGTAACAAAAAAGAAGTATAAAATATTACGTTTTTTACAGTTTAAATTCATCTCTAATATAAGATCATTCAAGATCTCATTACATAACGTTTTATTTGTTCATTCGTATTGTAAGATCTGAGAAGCAAAATGTTCGTTTATAGCCAAGGCTAATTTTCGTTATATGATTACTATATCTTTTTTGAAAAAGTAGGTTTAAATAGCGTAGTAGTGTCTGGTGCTCTTAGCTGCTACAAAATCGAGCTGTTACTAATTGCTGTACGCTCTTCTGTACGATTAATACTGATTGATGAAGGAAATAGTAAGTGGTAATTAGTATAAAATGTAGGATTTATATGTTTTGTTATAGCTTTCATATTCTAGTAGTAAGTGTACGATTAAGGTTGTTTATTAATGGCATGGACTGAACAGTAAACATCTTGGTAGTAAAGACTAAAAAAATATCAATAAACGTTTAATTAAAACAAAACAAAAACTGCTATTCTAAATCCACAAGTAGGTGTCCCTAGCGGATAATTTCAAATTAATCATTATTGATAAAATCCCTTAACTGCGACCCTTTAACTGTTAGTATTTTCTATATACATTGAGTGAGAAATCCCTAAAAGTGGCTTCCAAATCATTAGTGATATTTCTATAAAGTTTTGAAGACTGGCGTTGCCTTCAGAACAGAAAGCCTATTCCTATATACTATGCTGTAGTTTATTCCGTCTAATATGCGTTGTCAACCGCTAATCCTATTGCTGTCTGTAGCAGCCGCACCCAGTTGCATTAAGTAATCACTACTAATCACAAATCCAGTAGTCAGTAAACATCACCGGTAGTCGGCAACCATTGATTCTACTACGTAATTTGAACACTCCATTGTGAATAACCCTTGTTTCTCGGGCAAGGAAAACCAACTTTTTCTTGAGGCAGAGAAAATCGTGACACTCAGAAAATGCATTCGACATATCACTCCTACCAAAATGTTCGTTTCAGGATCTGATCCTGATCTAAATTGTTAATGTTTGTGTGTGTGTTAGTATATGCAAGTGTGAATGTGTGTTTGCGTTTGTGTATGAGTGTGTGTGTTTATGTGTGCATAAGTATCTGCGTATGTGTGTGAGTGTATTATAATAAACTACGTGCATGAATGTATGTTATTTATACTTACATAATCATTCGTTTTCCTTTATTGGCACAAGTTTGTATTTTCTCATCTGCTGCATTTTGCTGTATTTCGCTTTCTCGGTGCTTTTGTTTTGATAGGAAAATGCAAGATTTTATCTCTAAATCTTTTCTTTAACTTTTGTGTTTTATCATTTCTGCTAATTTAAAACAGTGACCGACTGTTGGTATACGTGCAACAAAAATGCATCTGTGGTATGAAGGGATTTTAAGATTGTTAGTCTTTCAAACGATATGCTATCGGCGAATCGTGTGTATTGTTTTCTTTATTTCAGAATATCCCAAAATACATTATTTACATTATTTACATTCGACTGGTATTTGTCCTCATCTAGTTTGTTGTTAACACAATTATTATTATTATTATTATTATTATGTAGATTATTTTCTTCTTTCTTCAAATTTTCTTCCATTTCTCGCCGAGTGTTTTCCGTACACCTAGGGCAGAGAAACTCGTTGTATGCATTCCCAGTTTACACACGCAAATTCAAAGGTAAAACATGTATTTAAGAAAAAAAAATTCATGAATGGATATTATTATTATTATTATTATTATTATTATTATTATTATTATTATGATTAGTAGTAGTAGTAGTAGTAGTAGTAGTAGTCAGGTCACTGCTTGGAATCGAACTAGGAATCTTGGAGTTCGATTCAATGAGTGACCTGAACATTAATAATAATAATAATAATAATAATAATAATAATAATAATAATAACATCGAAAAATACCTTAGGAATGAGAACCCAAGTTCCAAATTTCCCCCAAGACACCTGAAGAAGGGTGGATGGTCTATCAGCCGAAACGTTGTGTTAACAACAAACAAGATGAGACAAATATCCGTCGAAAGTAAATAATATAAATAATGTACATAATTCCTCATCTCTTAAATATAGAACTGCATCGTCCCAAAGAATCACAGTGTTATATATACAAACTATTCCAGCAATGTCTAAAATAATAAAAGAATGGCCAATTCAGCTTTCAGCTTAAGATGGAGTTCATAAAATATATATAAAAACCTAGTATTGATATGCTTTCACCATTTCTAGATTGTGAAACAGGATCCAGCGGTTTTAATTTCGGATATTCTAAACTTTGAAATGTTCGAAAGGATTTCAGAAATTCTGTGAATATTCTAAGAATAAAGAACTGGGCTGTCGTTGACATAAGCTGTCAGCATACTGGAAATATCACTTACAGCAATATTTTTCTGATCGTTATTATAAGAACATTATAAACTCACACCCAAGTCAAGAGTGGACTTGCCTCAAACTTCCATAATGTCGTTTAAAATAATATGTAAAAATAAGAACGGCATATTTCACGATTTTACACAAGTATGACTAAGATATCTTTATTTTTTATCTTTTACTTGTTTCAGACATTATACTGCTGCCATGCTGGGACCCCGCTAAATCGACCCCAGTACGTTTTTCTTTTTTTCTTTTTCTTTTGTAATCCTGGTAATTATTGAATTGGTCGCTTTCACTGAACCGCTAGGTTACGGAGACATAAAGACGTATATTTCTGAAAATTAGCTATAAGTAAGAAAATAAGATGAATTGTTGAAACTTGGACGCCTTTTAACATACGTTTGCTTCATCAGAATCTACAATGTAACATAATTAAATCTTTGACTTTCCTACACAATCGTGTATAACCATTTGACAGCGATTTAATAGTTGTCACTTCTAGCTATTCATTATGGCAAACGAGTTAAAATGCATTTCTAAAACCATGAAACGCAAGATATGTTTCTAGGAAGAAGAAAAAAAACTTAATATATCTTAAAATCATAAAACTTTATTCCTGGAGAACATGCAAATCTAGTATACTTGTTTAGTCCTTGCTAAGCTCTGCTCGAGCAGCTAAACTATCTTTATGTCTTTTGAGCAGGGTCTATTTAAAACCATGATGCTAAGTGGGACGAAAGGAAAGTGTTCATGTCTAGAGTCCCAAGAGATGCTCTTGATGTTTGACACGTTAAGCAAATGTATGGCTAGCAAAAGCATTTATTATATCTAAACAAACTATAACCATGGTGCAATCAAATGTTTGATTTCAACACAAATAACCCAGTTTCAAAATCGCAAATTTTACCGATGTTTCGGTGCATTTGAAAGTGTAGTGTACGTAATTTTATTGAGATTGTTTATGGGCGCATTTTCCGAATGCTTATGATGTTTCCTTTATAACCAAACGAAAATATTTATGATCATATGGATTCAAAGTTAAGGAAACTAACCTGCTCATATTAATATTTCCTCCAGTTTATGCGTAAACGTTTGTTTATAACCGGAATTCTGATTTACCATAATATCTAAATACGACTTTTCTGATCTAATTCAGTTACGATTTCAATAAATCACTTTATATCCACGCGCTGGACTGCAGATCTTATGCTACTAGAATATCGTATATACATGCATACATACTTACATACGCACGCACACACACACACACACACACACACACACACACACACATATATATATATAGAGAGAGAGAGAGAGATACAGCAGTGTACGTTTATCTATTGATATGAGAGCTAATAAATAGACACTCATAGAATGTCGGAATAAAATTACGCACAATATATATATATATATATATATATATGAGTGTATATGTGTGTGCGCGCATATGTTTGTGTTTGTGTGTGTGTGCGTGTATGTGTGTGTATGTGTGTTGTGTATGTGTGACTGTGAGAGTATGATTATAAGACATGAAGTAAATGTATAACTCATGATAAAAAAGTGTTTCTTACCAAATGCAACCTCTATTTGAAAACAATATAGTGTTAAAGTGGGTGGAATCCATTGAAATCCAAAATATCACACAGTTACCATTTACAGAGCTATACACTGAACGTGGAGCAAATTACAGCAATATAATGCATCATTTATTCCTCTCGGTGTGTCAGTGATGCACAAAGGCCTTCCATGAAAATGCAGGTTAATGTGAAAAGATTCTGAGTTTCTAAACATCTGTATTCATCATTATTTTAGCTGATGAATGATATACATATACACACGCGCACGTGCAAACACACTCACACCCATACACACACACAAACACACACACATACACACACACACACATATATATATATAT
>NC_068982.1:19674986-19676690 GCF_001194135.2 Octopus bimaculoides
GCTCCAGTCTGAGAAAGAAGAGTTCTAGATAGGGGAAGGTAATTAGGGATTTCTTCCGGTATAGCGGAGATAATCTAAATCTAGGAGGTGGTAGAATTTGATTAATTTACCATGGTTTTGTTCTATATGTTTTTCCCCTTTTTTCTCACTGGGGTGATGAATTTCCTTATTTAAATGTGTTAGCAATGGTTAAGTTTGGGTTTGTATTTTTGAATGAAAAAGGTTTCCTTATTTAATCTAATCTGTGTTGGTGTTTTACTGGCACATTGATAAAAAGGAAAGATTATAAATTGTGGTAGCAATTGTTTTGCACATTTCTCAATATGATCATTAAAAGGTATCATTCGGTATTCTGGGTATGCAATCTACTGACGGTGCAGAGTGCATCTACGGCTGAGCGATAATCCTGTGAACCCTATGTAGTTCTCGTGGCAGCCCGAACATCTTATTAAATAAATAAGATTTTCTGAGGCACAAGTAAAGTTAGATTTAACTTTGAAATTGTGTCCCTCTTTGAAGAGGAATTCTAAACCTTCTAGAATGTTTGGGCATGTTGCACAATTTGATCGACCATATTTGTTTACTTTCGCATCTGTTGTTTCGGAAAATAATTTTGCGTTGGTGAGGATCTTTTTCAGTGATTTTGGTTGTTTGTGGCTTTTGATGATTTTGTGTGTGTGTAAAATTTCCTTTAATTTGGGGTCCTTACGTAGCATTGGTATGTTTTGGGTGATGATGGTGAAGGCTTCTTTGTTTCTGGGGTTGTATGTGGATATGTACGGCAGTATTTTCGGGGAATGTGTGTTGCTGTGTTTAACTTTTCTTAAGTTTTCTATGTTAATTTGTGACGCACGTCTGATTACACCCTCTATGAGTTGAACTGGGTAGTGTCTGTCAATTAGTGTGTTTTTGAGTTCTTGTAGTCTGTAGTCTCTAGTATTTTCTTCTGACACTATTGTACATATCCGTCTTGCAAGGTTGAAGGGGATGTTTGTCTTGGTGTGTCTTGGGTGGCATGAATCAAATAGTAGATATTGTTTGGCGTCTGTGGTTTTGTAAAATATGTCCGTTTCTATTTTTAGGTTTACTTTTTTAATTAGTATATCCAAGAATGAGAGCTCCTTTTGGTTGTACTCCATTGTGAACTTATGTTTGGGTTGACACTGTTCAATAGACTTTTCAATTTCAAGAGTTCATCTGTGTTTTAATCCCAGAGTATGAAACAGTCGTCCAGGAACCTTTTCCAATTTTCTTTTATGTATTGGGAAAGGGTGTTTCCAAAGGTGGATAAAGATTCCTGGTATATTATTATTTCCAAGTAAACCATTGTTAGGTTCGCAATGACTAGAGCTGCCCTAGTGCCCATAGCAATTCCGGATTTTTGTCGGTAGAAAGTATTGTGAAACATGAAGTGGTTGTTTCGTAAGATGGATTCAACCGATTTAGTCCTGAATTCTTTACTGATCCTGTTTGGGATTTCTTTCGGGAATTGATCCAGCCAGAATTGAATTGCCTCAAGTCCATAATTATGAGGTATACTGGTGTATAAATTAATCACGTCAAATGAGACCATGATTGTTTCTTCCTTGACTTTCTTTGGGAGGTGATTTAGCATATCCAAGTCATCTCTGATATAGCTATTTATGTGTTTAAGGAAGGGTTTTAGGAGGATGTCCATAAATAGACTTAGTCTGTGTGTTTCAC
>NC_068982.1:19677123-19678064 GCF_001194135.2 Octopus bimaculoides
CTTCCTTAATCGTAATATCTTCATCATTTTCGAGTTCTATTAGTTCCTTCCATTGTGTAGTGTTAAAGTTTGAGTTAACTGTCTATTTATGCATGGTGTGGTAAGGAAAGTTTTCGATGTGGTTGCAGAATTCATCTAGATTTTTATTTCTACCTTTGTGTGGGATGTGCTCACTTTTGTTTTTGACTAGTGAGTCATCTTCAGTGTTGTCATTGGTAAATGCTTCTGTGAGTCTTAATTTTCTACAGAATTCTGTTATACTGTCCTTCACTTCATTTTGGTTGGCTCTGCGTGGAGTTGGGGTGAATTTTAGCCCTTTTGAGAGGACGTCTATTTTTATGCTTGAAAGAAGTTTGGTTGAGAGATTGATTATCTTTGGTTTTTCTGATTACTAGATTCCAGCCTGTGTCCTGATGTCTCTGGCCTGGGGCTAAAAAATGTTGTTTGTAATTTTGTTTGCATTAGCTGTCTGTTAGGTTATATGGGATTGGTTCGGGGGAATGGTAGTATTGTTGCCTTAGATTGTTATATGTGTGTGGGTGCCTATGGGTGTGTTGGTTAGTGTTCAGAATTCCTCTTCAAAGAGGGACACAAATTCAAAGTTAAATCTAACTTTACTTGCGCCTCAGAAAATCTTATTTATGTAATAAGACGTTCAGGCTGCCATGAGAACTACATAGGGTCCACAGGATTATCGCTCAGACGTAGATACACTCTGCACCGCCAGCAGATTGCATACCCAGAATACCGAATGATACCTTTTAGTGATCATATTGAGAAATGCGCAAAACAAATGCTACCACAATTTATAATCTTTCCTTTCTATCAATGTGCCATTAAAACACCAACACAGATTAGATTAAATAAGGAAACCTTTTTCATTCAAAAATACAAACCCAAACTTAACCATTGCTAACACATTTAAATAAGGAAATTCATCA
>NC_068982.1:19678578-19680033 GCF_001194135.2 Octopus bimaculoides
ATATATATATACATATGTATATATATATGTATGTATATATTTATATGTATGTATGTATATATATATACATATATACATACTTGTATATATCTGTTTCGAAAAAAAGGATTGAGGCTATTCCGGAGGGAATAAAAATTATGTAGAACAATCCCATCATCTCGCCAGGCAAAAAAAAGAAAAGAACAAAACACAACGATAAGCCACTTTAACCGAATGTGATTACCGCATACGTAAGTATATGATGTTATTTTTTTAAGAAACCATTAATAGATTTAACGTGAAAGCTAAATTAGAGAAAGAGAATATGGAGAAAGAAAAAAATTAAGAGAAAATTATGAGTGGAAATATATAATGTGATAGATGAATGGGAATAAAGTTTAAAGGCGTGGAAATAGATATATGTAGTGGAATTGAAATGTAAGAAGACAGTTAAAGGTCGAATTTTATAGATTGATTGAAATCACTTATAGTAACTAAAGGTATGGTTTTGCCAATTTTTATAACGATAAACAAATTCTTTAAACGCGTTTATAAGAGTATTCTTCGAGAAAACGATGAAAAATAGCTCTTCGTTACAGAGCGGAAAAAAGAATTACCTTTGTCGTATGGGAAAGATCTAAATAGAATTTTCCATTCCAAAACGTATTGTTTATTATGTTTTTGAGAGACTAAATTAATTTACTAAGCCCATTATTGTTGCGTTTATTGATACGTTTAAATGTAGAATAATGGTTAGATATTCTTTTCGACAACTGAGAAGAAGAGCTACCTATATAAAAAATGACGTCAGAACCAGAAGTAATTTTACTTTGATAAACAGAGAATTGATAATGGGATGGTGTCTAGAATTTGTTTGAAAAATTCTTGTCTATAGCTCACGAAGCTGATACGGGAGGTTGGATTTCATCTACCTATCAAATTGAATGATCAACCAAATTGTTTTACTAGAACCAACGTTGTTATTTGGGTAATTATCTTTAAAGGTCCTAGACGTATTTTTATTAGGTATAAGGGGAAATAAAGAACAGTTATCTTCCATACATTGCAAAAATACATTTTTCGATTTATTGTTTTTTACAATTATGATTGTGTTTTTGTGTCCTGATTAATAGAAGCAGAATCAATGTCAAAAGGTTTAATACCCCTAAGGTTTTCTTTATAGCCTGCTTTAAGTAAGGCACAGTTGTAAAATTCGGCTTTGTGTTGAAAGATATCGACATTAGCAGATAATCTAGAAAGTCTAAGTGAAATAGTTTCCGAGTGATTACTGAAATAGCTAATATATTTTTAATTTGTTGAGGGTTTATGGTATGGGAAATATGAATCATTGTATGAGTTAAGGGTAATATCTAGAAACTTGGCTTTAGTTATATCATCATCGAAAATAATGTTTAAGCTCATGTTTATTTACAAATATATCTCCGTAAATGTATATATATATATGTATATATATAT
>NC_068982.1:19680275-19682781 GCF_001194135.2 Octopus bimaculoides
ACACACACACACACACACACACACACACACATACCTATCACTTTTTGTAGGATGATTTATTTCTATGTATGTCGTTTTTCTAACACGAAATTTTAAAATTATTTCACCCCTTTGTAGATATCCAGACTGTTTCACAGTTCATATATTCATGTGTAGGTGCCGTTGGGACTTTTATCTAAGTTTTACTTCGTATTGAACAATATTGTTTTCTGTTGAAATATAATTCTATATTTTGCTAAAAGATTGATTGACTGCCTTTCATGGCGTTGAAATATTATGCTGTCACTTACATGATTGTATCAAACTCATTCTCGATTTTAAAATGCCTAGGAACAAATGAAAATATATTAACAGAGTAGACTTGAAGAAGTTTCAATGTTGTGAATTTCATATCTGTTACTTCTCCTCACCAAATATCTTTCACATTTAATTATACCTCATAAGGTATCTTTTCTTGTACGAGTGATATTTTAAAGAATAATTTGCAGATGTGTGATATACACCAACTCAATAGACCAACTTAATACACATTAGGAAATGCAAATTGTGTTTCAGTCGATGCTAGTAGGCGAAAGAAGAAAGTATATTCAATTGAATTGACGCAATCATATTAGTGGAATGTACTTTAACAAAATTGCCCTATATTTCATGTTGATAGAGAAAAGTGTGGAATGATGAGAAATTTGGGGAAGGAGTATATTTTAATATATTTCTTGTGGCAATAGATTTGACGTCTTTGAAATTCTTATCACAAAGGAGAGCGGTCTACATAATGTGACGAACATAGACTTCCTTCATGAATTTTTCCCTTTAATTCTAGATCAAAGAGCATGTGACTGAAGTGAAATAAAGCAGCTTGATATCTATGTGATTCTAAATTACCCTATTGTCGTAAAAATTACCAACATAAGGTGAAATTCCTAACAAGGGCGAAAGTGAAAGTGAAGAAATTTACGATTCTATCAAGTATTTATATGTCCTTCATCCTTTGTTTGGAAATGGTTGAAGATGTTAAAGATATGAGATTATTTGAAATTAATGTAATGTTCATGAGAAATATTGAAAACGACATATTATTGAAGCAAAATGAATGATACATTGCTAATACGTTGGTGAAATGACTGCCTGTATTGAAATAAAATGGCATTTTGTAACATCCTTGACATAGTCAAATTTCTGAAATGAATGACGTAATGAAAAAGTGGACATATAGATGCCCGTAGAGTAATTGCAAAAATGGGATGGAGCAGCTATATTTTAAATGGTCATCTTAAAATGCCCTTAATATTCATCCCTTGTTTAAAGGTAATGTCCCTCAGCTGTCAAGATTAGGTTAAAATGCAAAATGAAATTGCTACTGTCAATAAAAATATACAGGGTATATAATTTTACGGATATAGAACCTAATAGTTAAGATTAATAATATGGGAGCTAAATACACACACGGCTATTGTTTCATATTTATATTCTCGAACAAACAGAAGCACGCAAATTTATGCAAATTCTTAATAGAACCAACAATGGTAACGAAACCACCCTTTTTTTATAGTTATACTTGCAATATGAATTTTCGTGAATTTACAAATTCACAACATTGTGATATAACCACTATCCGCCATACAAATATTGAAAACATTCATACAAAAAAAGAAAAAAAATCTTCATATCACATGACATATCTCACCGAGAAAGATCAACCCATCAGATTATTAGGATCACTTAACGAACACTCTCCTTCCGTATGATCCCTTGAGAATAAATAATCAATACGTGATAGGACAACAGGTGAGAGGATCCGCAGCAAAAGGCCACTGCACCTGTAAAGATTATAAAACATTAGTATGATATTTCATACAGGCAATACGCAAGCAAAAGTCTAAATGTAAAAATTTCAATAGAGTAATGTAATTCAGATATTATGAAGAAGCATATAAACCTGTTCATCAAAAATTATCCAAACGCAGTCTCCTACATTAATTGAAATAGTTACTTTCTAATCTCCGACTCAGTTGCTAGTATGCAAAGTTGCCTGTCATCACTAGATTACTCAATAAGCATGTTTGGTATCCTGTCAAAATGTATAACTTCGTTTTCCTGTATGTGTGTGTAAGTGCGTATACATAATCCGGTACATATTCTTACGCGGTATACCAGTCTGGAATTGCGAAATAACGTAACTGCATAATATTCTCGGTTTTATATTGTGCACATATCTGTATATATATATATATATATATATGGGAGAATATACAAAAAATAACAACAGACGAGGACAGGTGGTGTAAATAACAAAAGTATATATTAGTATGACGCTCGGGAATACGGAAAGTCTTTGACGTTTCGAGCTACGCTCTTCAACAGAAAGAATACGGAGACAAGGAGAAAAACACGGAGAAAAAAAATTGAATAGGGTTCAGTCAACGGTCAATCATAATAATGGCCGATCATAACAATGACTGACCGGAAGTTAGAAATTCTTATTTCAGGAGAGCTAAGAAAGGGGGAG
>NC_068982.1:19684019-19684682 GCF_001194135.2 Octopus bimaculoides
GTGTCATTGCCGACGTTGATATCTCGGAGGTGTTCCGCGAATCGGTCGGCCAGGCGCCGCCCCGTTTGTCCGATGTACAGGGATTGGCAGAGAGAGCAGGAGAGGCAATATATGATGTTGGTAGACGTGCAGGTGAAGGAGTCGGTGATGCGATAGGGTCGGTGATGGGTGCTGGTGAGGAGGGTCGTGTTGGAGAGGTAAGGGCAAGTGCGGCAGCGTGGACGGGAGCAGGGGAAAGAGCCAGGTTGGGAGGTTGGGTTGGGGAAGAAGCTGTGGACCAAGAGGTCCCGTAGGTTGTGGGCTCGTTATACAGATATATATATACAGATATGTGCACACCACCATAGTTTGTCAATTAATTATCTTCTACATTTTCTTCCTTGCTTTATATATTCTGGTTAAAATTTTCTTTACCTGCACACATACCTATTATTCAATTGCACTATTGCATTATAACAGTAACCATTTGGGTATATATAGGTATAGATACAGTAGGATATTGGATATTTATTATCCGTTAGATGGTCTTCTAACCTCTAACTCATATATGCGTATATATATATATATTCTTTATTCTTTTACTTTTTTTAGTCATTTGAATGCAGCCATGCTAGATCACGGCCCTTATACTTTATATATATATATATATATATATATATATAT
>NC_068982.1:19685031-19686937 GCF_001194135.2 Octopus bimaculoides
TATATATATATATATATATATATTTACCTATAATTAAATACACAAACATACACACACACGCACAAACACAGATACGCACACGCACACACACCTATATATATACCGTGTGGAGTGGAGAGGATATATATATATAGAGAGAGAGAGAGAGGGAGAGAAAGAGAGAGGGACAGAAAGAGAGAGAGGGATAGAGAGGGAGAAAGAGAGAGAGAGACCGATTGAGAACAGTGTGGGTATTGAAATTTAGACGAACAAATTTAAGTTAAAATGGAAAAGTATATGCTTCATTAACTTTGTGAGGGAAAAAGGATATATTTATGTGAGTGTATTTACATTCACATATATATATGCATACATATCCACGTATATGCGTGTATATGTATCTCTATGTATCTATCTGATTATCTGTCTGTCTGTCTGCCTGTCTGCCCGTCTATCTATCTATCCATCTACCTATCTAGCTTATATATATATATATAAATATATATATATATATATATATATATCTGTGTGTGTGTGTGTGTGTGTGTGTGTGTGTTTGTGTGTGTGTGTATATATATATATATATATTTATATATTCATCTATTTATATTCACACACATACATAATTTCCATTTTCGCAATATGACTTTCAACGTGTCGCATTACCAAACGAACTACCTTAAAAGAATGATGTACTTCTCGTTTATCAACAGGCCCGTGTGAATACCTTGCATCCTAAAAGACCCTGGACGTCATTAGCATAGTATATTTCTCACCGTATGATTTTCCCTATCGTTTATATTAATACAATAGTGCATGTCTTATGGTCAACAGCCTATTAACTCTACGTTATACTGTAAAAAAAGCAGTCAGAATTACACACCCCATTCAACATGGCTATCCGTCAGTATTCTCACACATGCGAGTATCTTTTGTATCATGGACAAAGCTTTGAACATGGAATGATAGGTTAATTACCGAAAAATAGATGTAATTCGTTGTATGTAATATAGTTTTCATCTGTTGCAAAGCTCTGAAATTTTCGGGTAAGTCGTACATGGGATAATGTCTCTGCATACACCCAAAACAGCTCCGCTTCGGTCTACTTCATAACACCATTTTGCGTCCAGAGTCAAGTACTGAATATGTTAGTAGTTTCTCATAATTGTTGCCAAAAAATCTTCATAAATATTTATTCATATATCCAAAACAATAGACACATCACACTATAAAACATCAGTCACGAAAGCAATATCACAATTACACCTAACCGTTAACTCATATATGCGTTTGTACGTATATATATATATATATATATATATATATATATATATATATATATATATACATACATGCATGCATACATACATACACACACACACACCCAGATACAGGGACTGACAGAAATGAAGCGAGTGTGTGTGTGTCTGTGTCTGTATGTGAGTGAGTGAGTGAGTGAGTGAGTGAACGTATGTGTTGTACATGTATAATTACGCATTTATATTGTATCCAGAGCAATGCGACAAGGATAACGTAGAATCAACAGAAAGCGTTCGATTTTTGCATTCGTGTTATCCGGTTAGTTATTGACTATTTTAACCGGTATAATGTAAGTACCCAGTATATTTTCTCTAACAATAACATTCTGCATTTACAGACAGTGAATCTCCGTCTGCATTGCAGCAACTTTTGTACACATCTATGTACATGTAAAAATTGAGTCTGGAACCTGCATGTACACGTGTCAGTAAGTGTACATATATATATATATTTGTGTGTTTAGAGTATGCTGATGAAGAAACATTTTTTTTTCAATTATTGATATGAGTGTGCGTATTTTCGCAATATTCTGCAGAAACAGACGCAAACATGATTTTCGTTGTCTATCAATCTATCTATCAATCCACACGATGAGAATGGTGATATA
>NC_068982.1:19687665-19690258 GCF_001194135.2 Octopus bimaculoides
ATATATATATATATACTTACTAGCTGAATAACTCTTCGTTGCCAAGCAATTCTTACAATAGAATGTCTTGTATAAGTTGATGTTTATTCCATGTTAGAACATGCCTTCCCCTACAGGACCTTTCATCAGGACGGATTTGTGCAATTTCCTGTTGAGCAATTATATATATATGCTGCATCGGAAATCTCCAATGGCTCCATAACTACCGTCTTGGCTATAACCTTGGAGCCCTATATAATCCTTTACATCACTTACCTAACGTACCTAGTAGTTTAGATCACCTGTAAACTAAACCTCCATACTTTGTATAGTTATATTTATATATACATAAACACACATATGTATATATACATATATATATATATATACATATATATATATATATACATATTTATAAATATACATATATATATACATACATATATTCATGCATACATACATGCATGCATACATACATAGATACATGCATACTTGCATGTATATAACCATCTTATTCTAAAGACTAAAAATGATCAGTGAAGGAAAAAAGTACATTTTAGATAGTAATGTACTAACATTTCATGTTTCAGAAATTCCCTCCTGAGGTGCAGATGTTACTATCAGTAAGATTCTTCATTGTATACACACGATCACTGAGAAAGTAAAAAAAAAAAAAAAAGATAAATTAGATACAAAATGTCGAAACACAAGTTGAAATCCATCGTTAATACAAAATATGAAAATAATGATATTACTAAGGTAACGCTTAAAGTTGAAAAGAAATAGTTGATAAAATAAAATTGTGTTCCGACGCTTTCGACAATGGCGATGCAGCTGTGAGCACGTACTGCTGCTGAACATTCCAGGTGTGTGTTCCATTGGAATCTCTTTTGCAGAGTTTGTCATACATTTAAATCTATTCTACAGGCTTCCAACGAATTTCTGACTCACAAAGGCAAAGGCAATCTGATTACTTGCCCAGGATTCTACGCAATGTTATCAACACTAGAACCACGTGATTGCAAACTGAATTTTTTTAACATTAGAGAATGCAGCGTCCATGGCAACAGAACGGCCCTGCTTGTGGTAGTGAATTTGAGAGAATTAAGTCAATGTAAGATATTAAAAATTTAAGTAATTAAAAATTTAATAAATAGAATAGTAATAAAAGCTGACAATATCCTTAGATTTTGGGTGTTGGAAATCATATAATGTCATTTGGCTATCCATTACGCAAAAAGATGTAGAATGATAATATAAGATCGTTCGAGACATTTTGGAAAACGTTTATGAATTGTGCAATTAAGCTACCATGAATTTGTTTTATGAAGGCATACTGTATTAAATAATCTCAACAGGTGTATTTAAGAAAATCTAAGAAAGGATTGCATTCTTACGCAATAAACATAACAAAAGAAAAATGTAAAATGCAAGTAATATTTAACAATCATTTAAAAAATAATAATAAATACGCTAATAATAAATGACGGAAAATTAAATATTGGTTTCACATTATGGAACATAGCCAGTAACGTAAACCAATAACATTGATCCTATTGCTCAACTGGTACTTATTTCATCGACCTCGAAGAGACGAAGGGCAAAGTCAACCTCGAAAGAATTTGAACTCAGAACGTACAACACGGACGAATCACTGTTAAGCGTTTCGCCCAGCGTGCTAACCATTCTGTCAGCTTGCCGCCTAAAAAATTAAATATACGGAAAAATAAATATTTGAATAAAACTCTTCATACGAGACCAACAGTAACTTTAAACGTCAAAGTATCAAATGAACACATTAATCGGTCATTATAAATATATATAGAATGTGAGTAAATGTAGCTCCAAATATTTCAAATATGAATACTCACTGGTCCAATTAAACAATTTACTTCTCACTTAACTGGTTAGTAAGATACCGAGCATTCCACTGTCATATGAACTTTTAAAATAAACCTCTAGTGCGACACTGTGTGTGATAAGTTTGGACTTTTGTATTGCATGTGCAAGCAATCCGTAAAAGCTAAGTATCCTTGTGTATCGATCTTATGTTCCCGCTTACACTAACAAGGGTTGGGCTGATCCGTGGTTATGCCAAAACACGTTTGCCTGAGAAGGCAGGCAATGGGTTCAAGAACCTGATGTTGTGAATGAATGGAAAACTTGTTAAACGTTAAATTGTTCTGCGTAGGTTATGAAACAACGACCAAATTCACAGACGTACAAAGTATTTCCCACTGAAGATCGGCAACATTTTGAAATACTACCAATAAAATATCAAACACACCAAAAAATATTGAAAATCAGTAACGGGTAATCTGGCTATGTAAAAAGGATTGTCGAGATTTTGGCATCAAACTTTAGATATAAAAATGGTAAGTACTCAAAATGCATTGGAATTTATAAAAAATAAATACATGTGGAATTTATTATGTATATATATTTTGTTTCATATATTGCTCCAAAAACAAGTATTATAGTTTCATATGGGAAAAAGGCCGAAAGAAAGCTTCATCACTGGAGATCAAAAGTGGATAAGACTAATACGTATGTCTGATTAAGTAACATATACACATAGACATATGTATGTATGTATATATATATATATATATAT
>NC_068982.1:19690845-19699897 GCF_001194135.2 Octopus bimaculoides
ACACACACACACACACACACACACAAACACACACGCCTATATATATATATATATAACAGTACATGTAAATGCACATATACTTATATACACATTTATAACATTTATATGTATGTACGTATGTAAATAAGTAGATAGACAGACAGACAGACAGACAGACAGATAGATATTTTTCCAGACTCAAGCGTTTAATATCGTTACGAGTCTAGCATTAACTGTCTCAATCCTTTCGAAATGTTAGCTGTCATTTAGCAATTGGTATTAGAAGGTCACTAAGACTGTTGAAAATTCAAAATTCCATATACAAATTTCTAATATTACAAAGGTAATTTTTTTTTATTACAAACTAAGACTAATCAATGTATACAAACACTAATGTATTGATCAACTTCTATTTTCCCTCTCCACAGCATTCTGAAATACCTGAAAAGTCACCTGAATTTTCTTTTCACTTCTGATAGAACAACATTCGTATCTGTTTCACCTTACCTCTTTAAGTCACTGTGGTAGTCTCTTCGCAAATTCTTCATTTCTAAGACAGAGAAACTAAATCACATTGAGTTATATTTCCACGGTTTTAAAAGAAGGAAAGCGTTCTTCAGGCACAATGAACTCAAACATAAATGTAGTGGCTAAATACAAGTGACGAATTCCGAAATGTTTAAAAATTCTGCACTATTCCTCTTAAGAATCATGCTGAATATTATAAACCATCCCACTCAGAGAATGTCTGAATCATATAAGACTGTTGTTCACAACCATATGTGTTCAAAAACCGTATTTTCGCTTACGTGTGCGTATGCAAATGTACCTGTGTGCATGTATATAAAAAATACAAAATGGGACAACAATGCAAAACATCCAGACAGTTAGGTGTTACAAAAAAGGGACAACAAAACATCCAGATAGACGATACAAAGAAAACAAGGACGGGTGTTTCAGAGTTTTCTTTCCCCAGTCGAGTTCCAGATTAACTTTGCAATTTCGGCTGGTTATACTCGAGATTGCTCCAATCTGGCCAGATCCAATGAAAAACTAAGCTAAGAGCATTAGATTCTTTGGAAGAAAGCAGCGAATGTATACGAAAACAAGGACGGAAAAAAACGGTGTATGTTGCACAAATAGAAATAACAGGACATAACAACAGGTGTCTTTCGACTAAGGACGAATTATATTAAGCTGGCGTGTGTGGAAATAAAGCCTTACGGCAGGGATACAAGACTTCACAGGCACAGGGAAATGTATAGATATTGCACGGACGGCAGCTGATCCAAGAAATGTCAGGCTTGGCCCACCACCGGTCACGACGGGAGTAAAGAGCGAGAGGTAGAGGCGGAGGGACAGAAGAATTAAAGAGGGGCGAGAACAAATGACAGGGATACAGTGAAGTGAAAAGAGGAAAGTGAGCCTGAAGAGAAGGCAAGGAAATGTGAGAGAAGGGAATGAAAGAACGAAGAGTGCAATGAACGAAGTAAGCATGAAGGGACTGATAGAAAGAAAGAAATAATAGAAGAAAGAATAGAGTCGTACAAGATTTGGATAAATATATACTTACATATATGCGTGTATTTGTGTTTGTGTGTTTCTGTATGCGTTTATTTTCCTCCTGCAAGTAGAAAAGCGCTTATGTAAACGGAAGGGAAGCGGAGGAATGAAAGGTAAGAGATAGTAGGAAATTTGTTTGTTTATTAAATTATAGAAGGACACACATAAGCAAACAGATGCATAATTCGTTTGTGTGTGCGTGTTTCTATATATGGATATATATATACATATGTATACACACACACACACACGTGCGCGTATATGTGTATATATATACACATCTGTTTGTACATGAACAGAGACGGAAGACTGGAGATAATTTGATACATTGCAAACTTGATAAATAAATATATGTAAATATATGTTTATATTTAAAATGATCTATATTATTTTGAAGCGCTGTGTATATAGGAATTATTCGACTATGAATACACATACGAAGTCGTGTCGTGTCTATGTAATTCATTTTTAAATAAACAAGAGACAGGTAAGAGTAAATAGGCAACCACATTAAATTTATGAAACTTAAATAAAAACAGTTTTGTAATATAGTGAATAAATTCGTTCATGCATGAATATACTCACAGAATTAACCAAATTACCAATATATGAATCCAACTTTTCAATATGACTGGAATCATATTAATATAAAAAATTGTAATGTCATCTAACTTTGTATTAAATTAGAGAGAATATATATGCACATATATATATACAATATAATTTATACTGAACTATCTAAATCTTCAACACTGAGAATCCACGCATACGGGTTTCTCTCTGATCTGTAGCAAAATAATGTTTATATATATATAGGGAGAATTCACACGGAAAAACAACAGGTGAAGACCGTTAGTGCTGAAAACAAATAGATGTATTAGTATAACCCTCGGGAATTGAGAAAGCCTTTAACGTTTCGAACCAACGCTCTTCTACAGAAAGGAACACAGAAAGAAACAATGAGAGAAAAAAATGTGTGTAGTGGTCACCGATCTACCATGGCGAATGTCCAGACAGAAGGGTCACAAAGGAGAGTTAAGAAGAAACATGTTTGTGTGAGTGAGTCTATATGAGCATGTGCATGACTGCGCGCGCACGTATGTATGTATATCATGTCTCACTGATTTAAATCCATTAATGATATGCAATTATTCAATATAAATTACCATTCAATCACGACCAATATATTAATATTAAATCAGCTCTCTCAAAGTTAATTGCCTTTACATTTCATATAAAGTAATACGCAGCATATCAGTTGTGCTCAAAACGATACTCAGGAAATATCAAACAGTTGTCAAAACTGTGTCAATCTATTGTCTACGGTTGTAACCTTTCTGCAATTACTATTAACCATTGTGACCGAAATCCATATAAACAAAATCTAATGAATAAATGATTTGTTTCTGCCATCAGATTTATCGTACAAACAACTCGAACAGATCTGGTAAAATACTGCATTAAATCTGTGTTATTAGGGACAGGCGGATTTCATCTCAAATGCACGAAAATTAAACGAAATACTAACATATTCTTAATTAGACAGTTCTACTTATCAGAATATTTCTAAGAATATTGATAATGATGATCAAGAGAATAACTATGAATCTGATGATGATGATGATGATGATGATGATGATGATGATGATGATGATGATGATGAATGATGATGGAATTAAAAATTATCAAATAACAAAAACAACAACAACAACAACAACAACAATAATAATAATAATAATAATAATAATAATAATAATAATAATAATAATAATAATAATAATAATAATAATAATAAAACAATACCTATTGTCATAGGTGCCCTGGGAGTGACAGCGAAACGGGCTGATTACTACCTAGCTCAGATACCAGGAAATCCCAAAATGGCTGAAGTTCAAAAGATAGTGCTCATGGGAACTGCCCATATCCTACGTAAAATACTATCTATGTGATCTCAAATTTCAAAACAAACACATAATTTTCTTATGGTTTCTTAAACATTCTTTAGTACAACACTATGTACAAATCCAAATATATGGTATCCTAGGCATAACACCTACATGAACTTCTAACTTGTTGTCTCTTGAGATCTCTGGGTGAGACTTGGATCCAACTTGTACAAATGCAAAACAAAAGTCAAACATAAAATAATAATAATAATAGTAACAACAATAATAGCGTTTGGAATATGAAAATTGTAAACGTTGTGCCTATAATTATTGATGCATTGGGGGCTGTAGGCAAAGATATATACGAATGGTTGAAGGAGACTCGAATAGGATGCCCTGTAGAGCTTCTACAGAGAGTTTGCCTTTAGGGATAATAAAGATTAACAGGGGGGGGGGGGGTTCTAAGCACTTGAAAGTCTATTAACAGCTACTGCATACCTAAGGTTGCAGGTAGTAACCCGCTACCCACATAAACCTTGCCAAGAATAAGCTCTAACCTGAGTCAAATCAAAAATAATTCTGAGAGAGGGGCTTGTTTATTACAGTCAAGTACAGGGATTGTTCAATCTCTGTACTTGATTGGTACTTACTTTTATAGATCCGAAATGAGGAAAGTCAAAATCAACCCTGGTGGTCTTTGAAGTCAGAATGAAGAGCCAAACTATTGCTAAGCATTTTGTTTAATGATCTGACGATTCTGCTAACTAGCCACCTCGTGGCATGAGCAGAAGGAAGGAAAAAATTAGACAGGTAAAATCTTCTTGAGTTTGAGATGACTTGACTTTAGAAAATGGAAACGGTGGAGATAGTGCCGAATATTTTTGAGCCCTTGAGGACAATATCAAATGGTATCAAGAGGAATATAATAAAAGCAGGAATAGAGTGCCCAGTAAAGTTGTTGCAAATGTTGTTACACACCAGAATCATCAAGAAAGTATTAGATTGTTGAAAAGAACAGCTACCATGGTACCGTAGAGTGCAGATAGCAAGCCCGCTGTGCCTGAAACACTCCAGGAGTTCCAGACCGAGTCAAAACAAGAATAATAATTTAACCTGAGTTAAAAGTAAAATAAAGAGAAACCTTTTTACAACAGGCACAAGGCTTGAAATATTTAGGGAGAGGAATAGTCGCTTATGTCGACCCCAGTTGACAATTTGTAATTATATCATCTACTCAGTAGTTTGATTACACCAATGTAGGTTACATTCTTGGTTGGTACCTACAGATCAGTGTTGAAATTTGGCTGATGAAAGTAAATATGTGAGATTTTATGGAGATGAGAGATTAAAAAATAATGACTGTTGAAAAGAAAAAGTAAATTAAAGAACAGAACGAAAAAGAATGATTATAAAAGAACTGTAGAAAAGCGTGATAAAGATTGTATGGCTAAACTGAAGCAGAAGAAATTAATGATATACATAACAAGTAGAGAGTTATACAAGCATTGTTGAAAGGATGCTAAAACAGACCTTAAACTTCCAATTGAAACTTTGATATATGTATCCCAAGTACAATCACAGACCTAATTATGAGAAACATAATATCGACAAGATATTAGTTGCACTACGTAGTCTCCGTAGAACTAGCGATGAAGCAGTAAACCATTTTGTCAATACGGTATAATAGTAGAAAATATACAGAAATTGAAGAAGTGTAGCATCTGAAAGCATTTTCACTGGAATTAATATAAGCTAAGCAGAAGAGAAAATTAGTAAGAGAACCAGCGTAACCCAGTCATACAGCACGACGGGATGGAATAACTCTGATGCGCTTCAGATTGATATAGTTATAAAATAGGGTTTTCTTGCATAATTGATATTGCATCAAATAACCCGGCATAAGACAGTGGTTCTCATAGCTTCTTATCTTAACTGATTGGAGGTGCTATCATGTATATTGTTTTGTCTTGGTATAAAAGATGGGCTACAGCAAATATTCTGCTCAATACCACAGATTTGCTTGTCAGTTGTTTGACCTAAACCAGTTGAGCATGTCCCTTAGTAGCTGACGTTACGTGCATCTCTGATCACGAGCAGAAGTAGAGGGGGAGCATCATAGCCATGTGCTGAGAGGAATTATTTGGGGTTTGGATAATTCACGTTTGGAAATGTGGGTATTTCGTTCGACATCCTCAAACAACTTTTATTCAAGGACCTTTTGAGTGGGATGGGCTACTCGACCTGAAGAAACTTCTAACTGAGCCCCACCTGCAAGGTCATGCGCTGCTTATCTTGATATGGAATCACTATGTCGCGCACATATTGTTGTGATACATGTGCCTGGTGTACCCTTATCAGACGGGTAGTCATGATGGGTATACTGGGCTTCATATATTTTACCCCAGTGTCGCTTTGATGGCATGCCCTGCTCTCTCACTCAATAATAATAATAATGATGTCTCAAGACCAGCAATTTCGGGGAATGGGCTAACCTAATAATATTAATTTGAATATGAATTGCGGTATAAGCTTTGCAGTATCAGATGTTTCTCAATATCTAATTGTAGCTGAAGCCTCTGCGTGTGACATTTATTGGCAGAATTAATACTGTCGATAGTAACTGTTTTACCACATTACTCGAACCGTGGCATCGAAGCCGTTGATTGGTTAAAATATCTCACGTAAACTTCAATCTGCTTGAACCTCTCGGAAATTATTTAGCAGAAAAATCCACCCGCTTCACTAAAACTATCAATTACAGAAAAGAATTACATGTTTGGTAATGCCACTGCATAATTTTTACCTGAAGAGTGTTATAAGATAGGATATTACTTGTAAAATTGTAAAACTATACAAAGGGTGTAAATTCGTAAAATTGATTGGCCAATATGCAATTTTACAAATAATTCGATGTTATCACTTATGCCATTTCCGTTATATACGCCATGATATTTCCCTTGATGGAAATGTATCATATTCAGATTATATTGATCTACAGGGGATCGTTAATATATATTGAATATCGGTCATCCTCAAGCATTATTAAAAGTTGATTTATAGATTTCAGAAAAGTGAAGTTATCTCTCAGCTCGGATTGCTTGCAGATTTATTAATTTACGCATTTTAGTTTTATGAGTACGATATTTTAACTTCGTCTTGATCGCTAAAATACAGGAATATTATATATGCAAACATACATACTATATATATACATATATATATATATATATATTTAAAAAAATAACGTCGACCACTAACGTGGACAATTAATGCGCTAGAAATAGATCACGTCTTGTGTCTATTAAGACCTAAATTTAGGTCTTAATAGACACAAGATGTGATCTATTTCTAGCGCATTAATTGTCCACGTTAGTGGTCGACGTTATTTTTTTTACATGTACCTTAATCCCCTGAGATTGCAGATACTATTTCTGAATCTCTTTGTTTCTTTAGATGTACTGGC
This sequence comes from Octopus bimaculoides, assembly GCF_001194135.2. Classification (NCBI taxonomy): domain Eukaryota; kingdom Metazoa; phylum Mollusca; class Cephalopoda; order Octopoda; family Octopodidae; genus Octopus; species Octopus bimaculoides. The sequence continues at coordinate 19,697,737 of NC_068982.1, forward strand.
CTCCTGATAATTAATCGATATTAATTAATATATGATTAATTACCAGATTTCATAATAATAATAATAATAATAATACATATATATATATATATATATATATATATATTCCGTACGATAGTTGTAGCCGAAAGTTCTAAGTAATGTTTTTTGATGCATGAAAATATGATATTATGACATTTAAAAACTTCAGTAGATCATGTCAATTTCTTCCGATATAATCTACTCGATTGTAATTAATGCATTTAACCACTGGCTATAGTATTTGTTACAAGAGATACAATACATAACAAAAGTTTTCGAAACATCATGAATGTAAATCGCATCTGTAAGTTGTAGTGTGGATCGTTTATCCAGCGAAAAATAACAGAAGGAAAAATAATACAACTTAATATGTAAGTAATCAGAAACATATGACTACATTGTCAACTTTTATTGAAGAAAGGAAAATTTGGAGGTGATGCAATACCACAGAGATTTACAGCAATATTTTCATAATTTTGCCTATTTTATCTAAAATTTGGCAAATAAATTGAATACAATTTTATCTCATAAACATCTAGGAAAATGATATTTGATACTGCTTTTATTCTGTTTAGAATAACAAGACTATTGTCTGAATTAATTCGAGGGTCGAATGAACTGATACGGTCATTAATGTATAAAGTGAAATTTTCTAGCTTTTATAAATAGATTGACAAATAAAAGAGAATCAAATAAAAATAAATGTCACGAGAAATCAGCAGAATCAACTAATATAAACAGTAAGATAAAGCAACTGAAAAAATCTCAAATGGGTCCGTTGGACCCATTGGTAGACAAAAGATTAATAAATCGGTGACCTGACAGAAACGTTAGCAAGCCGGACGAAATGCCGCTAAGCATTTCGTCTGTCTTTACGTTCTGAGTTCAAATTCCGCCGAGGTGGACTTTGCCTTTCATCCTTTCGAGGTCGATAAATTAAGTACCAGCAGCATACTGGTGTCGATATAAGTGACTGGCCTCCTCCTCAAAAATTTCGGGCCTTGTGCCTAGAGCAGAAAAGAATATTGATAAATTTGCACCTTTTTCAACTCAGCAGAATTTATATCACAATTTTAACATATTTTCTCTCAGACTTTGTATCTATATAATTTTGTTTGTTTATTTCGTGTACATTCACTAGTAAGATCTACGTGGCGTTAATAGCAAATTCTTATGTCCAATATATTTATTTCTATCTCCTCCATAAATCTATATTCTCTTTTATATTGTCCCCATCTCACACCTTCCTCTAAACGGTTTTTGGTTCCTTTCCTCTATGAGTATCCCTTGGAATTAAAATCTTAAACCCGTTTTTCTCTTGCAGCTATCAACTTTCAGTTGTAGAAGAAAATTACCAACATGTTGGGTAGTGGCCTACTAACGTGATTGACTCAGCCAGTTTCTCAATACAAGAAGAAGAAAAAGAATACCTCAAGCAATACAAGAAAAGGGAATACTTCAAACAAAAATACCCGTATAATTGTGAGAATTAGTCTAAACGTCTTAGTGTCATGTTCCAATTACTTGCATTGTGATAATGTAGAATTGTTCATTAGTAGAAGAATGGAACTCATTCCTTCATTTTTACGTCGATAACAGACGTATCGATAGCAAATGGTATCGATCGTTCTCCATAGTTTCGATGATCGTATTCTGCTTGTGATAAAGACAAATATTATAGTAGTACAATGTTGTTAAATAATTCATGAAATATTTTTTATGTTAATGAAGCACACCGCATAGCTGCTTGATTTCACTTTTAGACACAAGGATACACATTCTCCAATAACTATGCACAGAAATAATACCTACAATATCGATATCGAAATGATTTGTACCGAAATCAGTATCTATTTCTTTACTGCCCACAGGGGGCTAAACAAGGACAGACAAAAGGAACAAGTCGATTACATCGACCCCATTGCGTAACTAGTATTTATTTAATCGACCTGGAAAGGATGAAAGACAAAGTCGTCATCGGTGGAATTCGAACTCAAAACGTAATGGCAGACGAAATAACGCTAGGTTTTTCGCCTGGCGTGCAAACTATTCTGCCAGCTCGCCGGCCTTATCAACATCAGTATCTGTATGATTTATATCACAGTGTGAAAGAGCATGTGTATTATATATATATATATAT
>NC_068982.1:19700153-19704010 GCF_001194135.2 Octopus bimaculoides
GCGTATGTATGTGTGTGTATACCGCACAGGTTTTTATTAGGTAAATTTCTGACGAGTCAGCAGTGTTTAATTTTTTAATATTAAATATAATTCGCGGTATATTCATTGTTTTGAGCAACTAATGATTTAGTAAATTTATGTTTTACGAAGATAAGTCAGGCTGTCGAAAACATTTTCATATTTCTCTCCTGCGTTCTGTCTTCTCTTCCTTTTAAACTAAGGTTAATAATTACCAAAGTCTTTTCTTCTTCAGTAGAAAATGAAGATGAAAACGCGTGGCTTAGTGTTTAAGGGTTTTCAGTTCCTTATCGCATGCACGAATGTTCGATTCCCGGTGACGCATACTATTCTTAAGTAAGACTCTATATTTCTTGTTTCTCCAGTCAACTCAGCTGGTAAAAATGAGTAGTACCTGTACCTGTATTTCAATGTGCTAGCCTTGTTTCATTGAATGGAACGCTGAATTGCGTTAAGGGTACGGAGTCTGTGGATTACCCAGCTACTTGCATGCTAATTTCACAAGTTGATACCTACAGAATCTAGATCAGAATAATTATAATTACTTAAAATATCTCCTGCTAACAAGAAGATATTTTACATAACAAATCCTCCAATGAAATTTGCAAACAAACAAGTTATTTCACAGAGCATGGCGGATTCACAAAACCAAGATATGCTAAGCTAAATATAATTCAGATGCGCACTGCATCTGTATCGACGATAGCTGTTGAACAAATACCTCGAACATTGCCGTAATTCGCAGCATAAACATTTCCGCTCCAAGAGAGAACGCGTTTTTAAGTCATAAATGCAGCGGATCCGACAAGCTTTTGGATATTCCGCCGTTCCAGTTTCACTCACAAAACTTGAATTGATCACATTGTATGATAGCAGACAATTTTTATTTCTTCCTGTGCAAGAAATTCGAAGCAAGGGATTGCGAAGAGAATATTTTTGCCATGATTATTCACATACGCATACAGCATATCCCAAATTCCCATGCCATGAATTTTATGTCAATATATTTTATGGTAATTATCTTTATCAGTGCTAGATTATGATCTCATATTCCACCATATCTTCCACTCTTCAAATCCCATAACCATTTAATTTACTCAGTCACATGAATAGATCCTCTCTCACTCTATATTTCACTAACATACGTCCCTCTCTCTTTCTCTCTCACTCATTTTCTATTACATTCTCTCTCAGTCATTTCCCCTTTACATCCAAGCATTTTAATACATATAAATGGAAGATTACAATCGCAATGATCATTTACATTTGTCTCCAAACTGATCAAATGGAAACAGAAATATAATTACAAATCCGTTCGACGAAATTGGGAACACGGAATCTACAACACTTTCCTCACAGAACATTCTGAACAAAAACAGATCCAGAGCAGTGTTATATTCAACGAACAACACAGAAATCATAATGACACACATTCACACGTACAACACACAGAAACAAATACATATATATGTTAGTGTGTATGTGTGTGTGCGTGCGTGCTCGCGCGTGCGTGTGAGTATACCTTATTACTGGAAATGTATTTTGTATGCTTGTCTATAAGTATTTGTGTATATAACAGTCAAACTCAAAGCAAATTAATTGCGAAGACCATATCTAAAACCAATGTATCTATGTAATACTGTAGTATGTATTTGATATATCTGATTAAATGTACATATATGAATGTAGGACTGCATAATTCGCTACTCATACGATGTGATGAATTGCAGAATTTTCACTTTATGTGAGTTAATGCTTCTGTAGATTATTCAGTGTTATATTGAAATATATGTACATTGTTTTCACAATGCAACTTGAGGCAGACAATCCCGGATATAGGATATACTGACTATTTTGCATTGATATCAGCTGATATCCAGATGATGTAGCGATAGGTTTGAAAACATCTCTCATTTTGAGCATATCGTTACATTTTTTATTATTATAAACATCAAGAAAGATTGAAGATTACAATCTTCTGTTAGACATTCAGATCACAAATAAGTGTAAGAGTAGAAATGTTGCATTAATGTTGTGAAAGGCCCAATGGATATAATTAATATATGATTTTGTATACATACACATAGACACAAACGTACACGTATATGTTGTTATTATTACGTTTACAATAAACAAGCAGAAAGAGCTTAATAACTCTGTCAGAGTTAGATGTAATCTTTACACACTTCGTAAAAGGCACGTGATCAATTAGCTCCATGGTTAAGTTGTTGTCAGAATTAATGTTCTATTGTAATATATACTCTAGAATGCAGATACGCCTCTGAACATATCATGAGTGGCAATAAATATGGCAACAACTACGAAGCGCTAAAAAAACACATTGAATCATTGGAAGAGAATAGCATGGAAACAGAAAAGAGAGAATATTGCAAAAGACATACAATTTTTGTTTCCAGCAAAGTTAAAAACTAATATTTCTAAAAACTAAATAATATTTCAAGAAATTTTAAGAATTGCTATGAAGTGTTGATGTATATTCATCACATTTAATATGACAAGTATATTAACACTGAGCAAACTTTCTTGAAATTTATTTAATATTCTGAATGAGCGCAATAACACGTAATTTTACATATAAGATAAATTCTTTGTAAATATATGTCAAGATTTATATGTGCTTGCGTGCGAGTGTGTGTTTGTGTGAATGTGTGTGGTTTGCGTTCGCGCGTGTGTTTATTAAAAGGAAGGGAAACAGTCAGAAGTTGTTTGAAGACAGCTTATGATATCTTAAAGCATTTGCAATATGTCATTCAGCGTATGTCTATAGCATTTCATAAATTGGTAGATGTCTTCTTCGCATTATATCTGCGCATAAAACTATACATATGGTGAATATAATTTTGTTGAGTCTTGTTTATATATGTAATTAATTACGAATGGCTCCCTTGCACCATATAACTTGCCAGCTTTTGCATTGCACGCATGCGTGTATATGTGAGTGCGTGCAACCATGTGTGTATGGGATGTATGCAATTATGTATATATGCATGGATGTATAACCGAAGCATGCAATGTATAAGATTGTATGCAGTCTTAGCAATAAATTTGAGAGAAAAAAAATTATATTGGTAATCTTGAATTATGGAACTTTGAAATAATGGTATCTATGTCTATCTATGAATGAACATATATGCAAATAATATTATATCTAGTGATGGAAAATAGAATAAATTGAAGACGTATTATACTGGTGACTCGGAGACTTTGTCATATGGTCAGAATGGATGAGTTGGAATTATGTATGATGTGTTGAATACTAATTAATTTGAGTTTTGTTGCATTTACACAGTATATATATCAAAGCGAATTTTATTTTACTATTAGCAATATATTGAAAGTGCTAGATTATATCCGTTTGATATACAACGTAGGTGTGTATGCCAAACTTCACATTCTTACACTCATAGAAACAATCAATGATTGAAGTTAGAAAGACATGATAATGATTTAAATTTACTACATTATCGTCAGAGATTAAACAAGGGCAGATGATAAAACTTTCTTCAGAGTTGAGTAACTCACAACGCCAATATCGACTTCATTCTAAAGTATTTTTTTCATTTAACATACAGTGGAAATATTGGTTTGGAATTGGTGGAGTGAAGAAAACAAGGACCATTGATGTAGCTCTCCGGAAGCCGGATTGTAAACCCCGTTTACTCTCAACTTGTGCTTTGATGTCTTAAAAATGAGATCAGGTTTTGCGAGCATTAGCAACTTAAAGAGAAAGTGATGCACTTATGGAACCCCTAAATTTATGACATACAATTTCAAGAACGCGGTATATATGTACGCGTGTGTGTGTGTGTGTGTGTGTG
>NC_068982.1:19704317-19709317 GCF_001194135.2 Octopus bimaculoides
TATATATATATATATATATATATATATATATATATATATATATATATGCCTACATGACAGCCTACTAACAAATATACCTATGTGTGTATATTCTGTGGGTATTAGAGTATCACTACCTTCTACGTGTCTATCCTCTTTAGTAGGGTGGGGTTTCAAGATTTGTTATTGTTAATAGTGATATCTGACAGTTTGGTTTTCTGTGTGTGCTTGAAATGTTCTGAGAAACCTGGGATGTATAATCATGTCTGTACTCATAAACAGATGTTGCTTAAGTTTTCAAAGTGAAATAAAATGTGTGAAAATTTGAATGGATTTCATTCTTCTCTCCGTTGTTCTAGAAAGTCATTTGGGGAAGAAAAACATTTAATTGGAATCGACTTGGGCTACACTGAAAGATGTTTCGAGTACAGTTATGTAAAACACGAATATATTTGACACATTTGTAGAAAAAAGTGTCACGTCCATATTGATATACGTTTGGTAGCGAAAATTTGGAAGTAATGCAAAAATATCTTGGCTCTGCTCTGTCAGAAATTGCCAGATATATTTCTTGATGAGCGATATCACTTCATTCTTATTGTCTTATCTTAATGCGTTGATCCAGATATGTTGTCACAGAAGATGTATATCTTTCCAAAAACACTTGAAGGTTTTCGGAATCCTTTGAAATACATAGACATTTTCAGAAATGCAGAAAATTATTTTCGATGGCTCGCTAATACATAAATATTTTCCTAAGTTGTTCTAATGGATTTTCATTGAGATTCTAATGGATTTTCTGTCTATTCTTGTATTTTATCACATCAACAAAATTACTTGCTTGTTTATCTAATGTTTTTAGAAACACTTCCATTTCAATTCCATTGATATGATATATTTGTTTTTATACGCGCTTATATCTTAACAATACCTAATTTTACCGTTTGTTTTTTGTTTTTTTCCATTTTTTAAAATTTCATTTTTGTCATTCATTTTCAAAGAATATACAATATTGACTTCTAAGTGAAACGTTCTCAGATCTCTTGTTTATATCACTGCTTTGTGTTTTATCATTGGATTGTTACATTTCAGTTCCCAACATTCTACAAGCACGTTCTCTTTCATTTCCCCGTATTGCATTTCACACAGAATATTTCATGCTATCCGTCTTCAAATTAGTTACGTCCTCCAATGCCTCCTACTTACACAAATGACATATATCTCTAATGCCTCGTTCTTCATAAAAATACTGTTTTCTTCAACCATCAATCCAGTTTCATCTCGCACTTCATTTAAAATGTTTTATATTTTTTACGTCATTTTCCACATCCACATATATTGTATAAGGACAAACACACACACATACCATAGCAATCGTGTGTACGTGTGTGTATCTGTTTGTGCACACACACATATCCGCACACACCATTGCTGTTGTTTATATCGGCTATGATACAACAAGTTAGTGGTAAATAATCGCGCTTCTTAACTTCTCTTCTGTGTTTTCCCCTAACATTTTATGAGATTCCATCTCATTCTATCTCTCTTCTGCAGTCGTTCTTATTGAACTTCCTGTCGTTTTAATTTATTTCCGTCTCTGTTTCACGTCTTTTCTTTCTCTCCTTCTCTCCCCCTCCATCTCTCTCTCTCGTTCTTTTCTACACTCGCATATATTTTTAATGACATATATATATACACAAACACATACGTTTCATTTGCATTCTCTTTTCCCACTGATTTTAGTATTTTCTTAAATTGTACTCCTGCTTAACATATCCATACGCATACACTCTCTCTCTCTCACACACACACACACGCACACACACACACACACACACACATACATGTATATATGCTAGATGTATGCATGCATGTGTTTGTGTGTATGTGCATGCTTGAGTGTGTAATTAAGTGTGAGTGTGCGCATGCGTGTGTGATTAACTTGTAAAGAACACTTCAAAGGGGACAGTATTCATTTACAGAAGTAAACATCAAACTTCTAGTTATTCGAATTTTGCGTTTCCTATTATTAAACTGAACATACAGCAGTTACAAGTGATCAAGATGCATTGATAAATGCCTGCAGGGAAAGCTTCTGGCTAAGAAAATAAACATAATAGGTGAAATAGAAAAGAAATAAGAAAATATATTAATCAGAAACCAGTGTATAAATGGGAGGCTTATGTAAACTTATGCAATGATAGACCCCTAAATTATAAACTCAAACTGAAAGGAATGATGTATTGTAAAATTGTAACATTGTACAGGGTTTTCGGGCTGAATTTAAGAGATTGCATAAAAAGAAATGAAAGCAGTGTATCTCCTCCAAAAATACACGTATATTCAAAAATCAAAAAATATATCAAGATTGTGGCTGGGGAATAACAATTTACTCAAAGTAGCCGTCACAAATTTGCCCCACGGCCTCAAGACGGTTCGTGAACCTGCAACGTGCGTTCCTCACTGCATTCGTAATGCGTTCCTCACTGTGTAGATCAGCATCAAATATCTCCTTAATATCGGTCACAATCTCAGCTTTGGAGCTGCAGGCAGACCAATTAATGTTCTTTTCAACACATGACCCTCACACAGTAATACAAGGGATAATAATCGGGAGAATTTGGATGCAAAAAATTGAGGCTGATGACGTCTTAGTGTCCGACAACCAATTCTCATCCTTTTTGGAGATATCACAAGCAGACTAATCCTGCTGGCAAAGATATGACCTTCCCTCACCCGCCCTCTCCAGCCGAGGTTTCACCATAGTGTCCAGCAGTTACACTGCCCCAATTGCTTATATCACATCTTTATTCAGTCAGGCTCCTCTTCGGAACATTAGTGAATGTTTTATTCTTTTTTTTTTTCCTGTATCAGGCACGACAACTTTTTGTCCGAGCACATGGCTGGTACGGAGTGTGCGTCTCTAAAAAGGCACAAAATACACAAAATGCATCTGGTGTTATTACTGGTTGCTGCCAAGACGAATTTTCGTCTCCCTCCGTTATGTATTGTGCCTTTATTATGGTTACAACGTCGAGCTTACGATCGTGAAGTTGTGAGTTCGATTCCCGGACCGGACTGCGTGTTGTGTTCTTGAGCAAGACACTTTATTTCACGTTGCTCTAGTTAACTCAGCTGTAGAAATGAGTTGCGACGTCAAAGGTGCCAAGCTGTATCGGCGTTTGCCTTTCCTTTGGATAGCATCAGTGGTGTGGAGAGGGGAGGCTGGTATGCATGGCCGACTGCTGGCCTTCCATAAACAACATTGCCCGGACTTGTACTTCGGAGAGTAACTGTTAGGTGCAATCCCATGGTCATTCATGACCGAAGGTATTTCTCCTCAGCACATGTACATAAGAAATTTCCTTGCAGAACAAATACTGTAGTAACTGGCCCATTGACAGTTTGCATACATTAAGTATAACACACAGCTGACTAGTTTCACTTAATACTGTCTAGGTTTCATTGAATCGACTTCTTACAGTTGTAACATTTGACCTACTATTTTCATAATTGAGAACAACTATGCATCGAAGTTCGTTAACATCTGAGAGCCATCTGACAACAGTTGCTGTTTTCATCTCTGTATAATTATCCTTGAAGAAGGTGCGTAGCGTAGTAGTTACAGAGCAGCACTCACGATTGTAAGATTATGCTTTATTTCCCAGACTAGGAGGTGCGTTGTGCTCTTAAACAAAGCACTTCATCTTCCATCGTTCCAGTTCTCCGAATTGTAGTAAATGTGTCACCCTGCAACAGACTGGACTTCCTTTCAGAAGGAGTGTTGAGACCTTCGTACCTTGTACACCACGGAAACAGACTACGTGACTTTGTGAAATATGAGACTCAAGACGATATCTTAATACTTCTACTTAGCCCGGATCATCTTACTGCATTTAAGATGCAGCAAAAGCACGGAAGTTCAAGTTGCAATGTCTGTTTTGACAGGATTTGTAATTAGGAAAGATTACTTTTTAACTAATTACTATAATGTCTTTAGCCTGCCTTTCGATACATTTTAACTAGGGAAAGATAATTATTATTTTATTTAGGGAAAGAACTCAACATAATAATTATATTATTCAAATAGCATAATATTACTAGAGAATTATGAAACATTTTCACGCAAACTTTCAATAAATAATTCTAAATTCAATATCGTACATCGAGTTCATGTCGAAACTAAGTTATATCGATCGTCCTTCTTTATTCTATAATAACTGACAATGTCAGACTTAAATGTTATTTGGCAATTAGTCAGTTGTACAGTACAGTTAAGAACTATAATAACAAGGTTTTTGACAATAACGACATATGCCAAGAAACTTATGTGATTTTGGAAGAATATCAAATATTTTCTTTAAAAATATGAATGAAAAACATACACACACACACACACACACACACACACACACACGCAAACACAAACACACACACACGCACACACACACCCACACATATATATATATGCATGCGTATATATAGTTTTCTTTGTGTATGCCTGTACATGTGTATATGTAAATACACTCACTCACACAGACAACTATTTGTTTTAAGCTACTTGGGAGTGCTGCTGGTAACATGTAACCCAATGCAACCTGTGTATAGTTGAGTTGTCAGCGGTTAATCCATCAACCCCAAACAGAACTTGCTTCGTTAGCTGGGTTATTTTTTCACGCTTTGCAAGAGGAAATGCAAGGTCTGTCAAAGGGCATATGAACTCAGGGGAGGTAATGGCAGCTAAGAATATATTATTATGTACAACCTATCATTATGAGCATTTTGTCGTTTTTCCAAGTGAAGGATGGTTGAAATAAGTAGCTGTCATCTCCACGTGAGCAAAGTTGGCCGTTTGCGAATCTAGAAGCCAAAGTGCAGGACACACATCTGAAATGACGCCTTTAAGACCGGGACACGCACTAAGTTAGAAGGATGAAAAGTTTAGAGATGTGTTGCTCACAGTTACATTTGCAATTTCCTGCATCCTCCTACACATTCAGTTCTCTTCATTTCATCGTGTT
>NC_068982.1:19713841-19716901 GCF_001194135.2 Octopus bimaculoides
TATATATATATATATATATATATTATGTTTGTGTGGAGGTGTATGTGTGCATGTTAGTGGGTGTGTCTACGCTAGTGAGTGCGTGTGTGTGCGTGTATGAGAACGGCTGTGCACTCATGACCATTATTAACCATTGCCCATGCAAAATGCCTCCAATGCTCTTGCATGAAAGTATTGTACTTGCAACCGGCTTCACTCCTGTTCACGCCCACAGCTTCTATGCTCACTACGGTGTCCTCTTATTCAACCGCCATTGGATAATCGCCTTACCAGCTATTGTGCAACTTTAGGTTTTTAGGTCCAATAATGTTTGCAGCAACTCGCGCTAATACTTTATGAATACTTTGTAGAGACGCAACCCAGCTAAATAGATTGTACAAATTGTACAGTGAGTACCACGAAAATGCACGAAGGTTGCAAAATCACTTCTTGCTACCAGTCCATCTTGTAAATCCTAGGCTTAAATAACGAATGAACTCGGTATAAATTTTGTATATAATCTCAATGTATAATAGTAAAATACACACGCACACATACACTCAGATATACGCACGCACGCACACGCATACACTGTGACACGTGCACGCACGCACACACACACACGCACACAGACACAGAGAATTGAATGATGATTAATTCATGATTTACTCAGCTACCTACGTTTCAATAGAATTGCATGACTGAATATGTTGCAAATTATCGATTAAAGTAATTGAGAACATTAGTATTCTTTTCCAAGTTATTTCACCACTGCTAACACTGTTGAATATTTTAAGGGAGTTAGTACTAAATTTGAGCCAGTTTATCAGTACATTTATACTTGACCATTTTCCAAGTGTGAGGGACAAGGAGTAATAATTCTTTATAGACAAGCTTAGGCTTCCTACCTATCAGATCATGGTAGAATTATAATTTAATCCATGATGTGTCCAAGCACACCAAGCGTCTAGATGAATATAAATAGCCTTACACAGTGCATCTCACGTGTATATTTTAGTTTATCAGTATATATACAAAGAAATGGTAGGGTATGTTGAAATCAATATTTTTAAGAGATATATTATTCAGGTGAAGATAGAATTGTAATTTGACCGGTAATATCTCTCAAAATATATACAAGGAAAATAAGACGGACTGAGTTAATGAAAATTTTAAAAGAAAATATTCGTGAGATGGCATTCAATATATACGCACGTACGTACATGCATATGCACATACAAACTTACATACATACATACATACATGCATATGCATGCATGCATATGTACCATCATCATCATCATCATTGTTGAACATCCGCTTTCCATGCTGGTATGGGTTGGACTCTTTGACTCAGGACTGGCAAGCCAGAAGGTTCCAATCTGACCTGGCAAGGTTTCTACAGCTGGATGTCCTTCCTAACGCCAACCACTCTGAGAGTGTAGTGGGTGCTCTTAACGTGCCACCGGCACGAGGGCCAGTCAGCCGGTACTGGCAACGACCACTTATGTATCTATGTATATATACATACATATATATGTATATATTCATATATAAAATGTATATTGCATGTATATGTAAGTACTTGTGCGTATACATATTCAATATAATGTATGTATATATACACACACGTACACACGCGCTCGCGCACATACACACACACACACACACACACACACATACACACACACAATACTTCTATGGCACCTGTTTGTCTTTAAATGACCTTAGAAATTGGAATGTAAGATTTCAGCATTTTCATTCCGATTTGAAAACAACCAAGAAATACATTATAGGAATGTACGTACTCACAAGGGAGAAAAGAGGGAGAAGTTGACGATGGAAGTCAGAAATAGGAATCAGAATAATTAAATATGGATGGATTCAATCAAGTAAAACATTACTAATTTATTCATTTACTACACAGCATTTTGAATGAGGTAACTCCAATCACATAATGGAATGCTTTCCAAATTGTCACACACAGAATTGTACCCATATACATTCGTAAGTAATTAATGCAGCACAAATTTGATAAATATATGCACGCACACATGCACACACGGACACGTGCACACACACACATGCACACACGTGCACACGCACGCATGCCCACACATACATGCATACACAAACATGCATAGTTACCTCGCCGCAACACAATTGCATACTCTTTTACAGAGATACGCACAGAAATACTTATACCGGAATATACTGAAGAATGACCCCACTACAATAAGATGCAGTTTAGCAGAAATACAGATAGAAACAAATATCCGCTAGAATATGCATTGATATGGATCTTACTTGTCCAAAATTGTTACACTGATTAGCAAATGCAGACACAGACACTCACTCGCACCTACTGCAATATAAGAGTAGTAGCCTCAGACGTTAGAAGTAAAATGAAAAGTTAGATCAAATATTGATTTACATAATTTACATGAGTCACGGAGACTTGAAAAATGAAGAGCTCAGTGAGATAACTCTTCTTTCTGTAAATATAGATTCACTATATGACTATTGCCTTATCAAATAATTGTTTGTTGTGGCTCTTATTGACGTAAGACAAACTGACACACCCACACTCACCCACACATGTCTGAATTATATGTGCAGAACAAAGCTTAGCGAGATTTGAAAGAATTATTTACTCATACTAGATACGATTGACGCTTTATACTTTAATTATATTTGTACATTTGGGGGTTCCGTATATCTTTTTTTTATTGAAGAACATTTGGTAATATAATTTTGTGTCCGATTTCAACGATATATCGTCTAGCTTAAAAGAAGCGGTCGATAGTTCTTGGCAGTAGTGTTATCGACGATATAGCATCAGAATGCAGAACCAACATAGAAAGGCATCCTATGCGACGCAATAATATTCCAGCGACCTACCATATTCAACTGGTGTTTATTTTACGGCGCCAAAGGGAGGAATGGCGAAGTTGATCTCGGCAGGAATTAAACATAGTGTGCTGAGATATGCAACAAATTGTTTTCTTTTTTATTGTAATGTAACAACATTGAAGTCTATTTCATTGAAAATCTCTCGCCTATATATATATATATATATAT
>NC_068982.1:19717055-19732957 GCF_001194135.2 Octopus bimaculoides
TATATATATATATATATATATATATGTATGTATGTATATTCGAAATATATCTATCGCTTAAAATCGAGACCTGTCACATTTGTTTTAAAATGTGACGTAAGGATGTTTCGTTACTGCTTAGTAACAGTTCCATCTTTGTTGAACTCTCTTATGGCCAAAATCACTCGCGTTTACTTCGCCCCTATTTAGTACAGTCTAGATTTATCTCAGAACGGAATATCCAATGCGATCGCATTATGCTTTCCTGAGACGGTGTGTTTTGATTTGAGGAAGATATGATTTGTGGAAGATTTGCGGGTAGATCGACTGCCTAGAAAAGAAGATAATCTGAAAGTATAAACTATTACATTGAAGAGACTAATAAGCACAACACTGCACCACCCACTAAACCGCAAATTCGATCAACATGCAAAGAATAGTAGCATAATCTAATTTAAATCCTCAACTCTACGTTTAGATATAGTGTGAAACATTCGACTGTGAAGTTTTTAATATATAATGATAGTATGCATAGCACACTTTCATTAATAGGTCTCTTCGAACAGTACTAAGTAGATACTATACATCAGTAACTAAACAAGGGGGAATGTGAAACGATTTAATACAAAAAGCAACGCTAAAACTAGAGACAAAACGGTAAGAACCATGAAATTATTTGTTATTATTATCATTATTGTTGTAAAGGCGGCGAGCTGGCAGAATCGTTAGCATTCCGGGGAAAATGCTTAGCGGGTCAAAATGCTTAGCGGGGACAAATGCTTACGTTCTTAGTTGAAATTCTGCCGAGGTCGACATTGCCGTTCGTCGTTCGGATCGATTACATAAGTACCAATTACGCGCTGGTTTTCAAAATTATCTGTATTATTAGGACAAGTTCGCGGCTATGCTGAATAATTTATACCAACACAAATAACAGCAGATGAATATATCTAGTTGATTTCCTCAAAAGTCAAAGAATTCACGCTGCATTTACTAGGTGTTCACGAACGCTTAGATAAAATATGCTGAAGGAATCGATCGTTAGCTGATGAAAATTTCAAGAAAATCTAAGTCTTTATTTGACAAAGGGAAGCCTGATGGGATTTTCTGCTCCAGGGTATTGCAAAAAAGACGAATAGTTTGTAGGCCTTTATTTTGTCACACTCACTACAAGGTTATTTCAGTCAAATTTGAAGCGGTGATAATGGGACGAAAAATTTCCTAACTCCGAGTAAACTTCGTGGTAAATATGTATCTATGATTTATTTTAACTTTTGCTTTTGCTAATTGGATGTGCCACCCATGTGTTTGCACATCTTTTCCGACTGACGGGTCGATATGGACGAACTCGTCGATTTTCCTCATGAAATTATGTAACTACATAACAGGAGCTAAAACCTTGACCGTGGCTATCGAAAGTAAGATCATCTACACAGTTACTTAACCTGCTAAAGGTATCTACTAAATTACTTGAACTACACCTCACCAAATTAAAATGCAGAGTAGAACGGCACATAAAATTATTTAGCCGACAGCATTTATATAAACGACAGTGTCATCCAACGAGACTACTTTGGATCAAAGGTAAAATTACGGAGTCTTGGGAATTATAAACAGCAAAATATCACGTATTGTTACGATGCACATGAAGAGCTACCTGTTCAATATCATTGGGGGCATACATATTAACATTAACGTATCAGTCTTTACTCATTCCTGTTATGATATTTATGTTTTGCATAATTAATATAATTTCTCTAGCAGAAACCAGGCATGCGTTGATTCTGCTATATTTAGTAATTCATTTAATATTGTTTTTATAGCTTTATGTACACTAATTAATGCAGTTTATGAATAAATCATTATCATTATGTTCTTCCTGCGGTATTTTGTTTATTAATCCATATTAACGCATGAGAGTGCAGAATTCTGTGTTCCTTGAGTAGACAGCATTTTGTCATTTTGTATTTGGTGTATGCTTAACTGTGTATTGAAAGAATAAGGTACATAAGGCACAGTGATGTTATTCTCAATATCTTCGTCTTGTTTATGTGTATATATGTGTTTAAATCTTTCTCAAGTTTGTTATTACTGTAGAATCCGTTTCTGCTTTAAATAATCACATTTTGTCTGTCACCATTTCAACTCTTATTATTGCAATTATTTATATTTTTTCTTTTGAGATACTTTGTAGTCCGCTAGAACTGATATGTCGATTGGTATATAAATGGTTTTTTTATGGAGTATATGAAAAATAATATGTAGTCTACTTTCTAAAGTCCTCGTCTTCTTCCAATCGAATATCATGTTATAATGGGACTTTCTTATTCTATCAAAACTTTTTTTTATGCTGAACATTTACCGCTTCTCTTTAAGCATTTTATTACATTGCATTAATTTCCACTGTATGAAAGTGCCAACTTTGTCATGTCTATATATGCATTTTTATTGCTAAAAGTCGGAAACCGGAAACAATGTAATTGATTTTTTGTAATATCCCCATACTGTGTAATTTTATTTTCTATTATGTTACATTAATTAAGTCGGTGAGCTGGTAGAATCGTTAGCACACCGGCCAAAATGCTTAGCATTATTTCTTCTGGCTTCAATTTCTAAGTTCAAATTTATCTAATGTCAGCTTTACTTTATATTTTATCGGGGCCGATAAAATAAGTACCAGTAAATTAGTAGAATCGATTAAACACCTCCTATCAAAATTACTGGCCTTGCGCCAGCTATTTCTGGCTTAGAAAGTATTATGTCACATTAAATAATTTGGGGACGCTTCTAGTTTAAAGTTTTTGTCTGTATTCAGAAATCCTTCAAACTCCGGTTTGATCATTGTACTTTTTCGCGTGTAGTAGCTTTTATCTTTATTCATTTGCATTCAGTTATATCACGTAGGCACATGACGCAGTACTTGCAAGAAAAAGCTACCACGTGAAGGATTATCTTGTTACCATATCAGCAATTTTTCTATATGCCGTTTAGGAGTTAACTAGATTATTTTCAACAGCCTCTGTTCTTGATTATCTTTATTACAATTATATGTGTAAAACTAAAATCTGTGTTATGTAAGTTGGTTTCTTTGAAGTTTGAAACCATCTTTTTGATATGCATTTATCATATGATATTCATATTACACTTCTGCCATTTCTATTTTATAACTATTTTTCGAGTGCTAAACTAGATATCGTATCATAATTTTCTAGATATCTGTTCCATTGTATTCTTTATAAGTACAGACGTTGTGTTTTCTGCATCAGGCTCTTTTTTTTATAATAATTAATAGATATTAAAACAAATAATTTATAAAGGTAGTATATTACATTTTCTTCTCTACATTTTCTCAATTATATTTTTTTCTCTATATACACTTCGCTTTCATTTGAAGATAAGATAGATATAACTTATAAGGAACAGCTAAAATATTAATGCATAGTACACTTAGTTTGTCATTTTGGTGTGTTTCAAGTGCTAATGTAATTTATCTATTATTTTCCTTCTGTAACCTTTCTCTTGTATGCATTGCAATCTAAATACTTCCCAAATATCTGAAGTCTTCCCCATATAATTTCTTTGCTTACGTTTCTCTATCTCACTTGCTATTAAAGTGTTTATTATTGTTATTTTATTTTCCCTTTAATACCACTTACGCAAATGTTTCTATGAAATCCTCTAGTGAATTTGTATACAGTTTGTGACGGTCTTTCTTGTTGTTTATCATATGGAGGCTGAGCTCATCTATATACGTAATATGCAACCGTGTCCCCCCTTGTCATTTGTATTTGTATTATTTCTAGTGCTATTTGAAGATGTTAAAAACAAGAAGAAAAGTAAATGGTGATATGGAATCTCTTCTAACGAAGGTGGAATTTGTTTTTATAATTCCGTGTTTGTATCTAGAGAATTATTTGTCATTTATTCATGGTATTTTTTATGTATATGTTTCTATTGATGATATTTTACTTATGCCCAACGCTTCTGTAATACATGAGCTGAGAACATTGTTAAAAGCATCCTATGCCCAGGCCCTTCTTTCTTCATATACGTAATACTCATATGATATTGTTGATCAATAATGGACGTTTAACATTTCTTTTCTTCTCCTGGAAGTTGTTGCGCTCTGCTTATTCGCTGTAGAGTTATTGCATTAAGTTTCCATTTACTATTGGAAAGCAGGTTAGGTTTACATAACATTAAGGATTTGTTGCTAGTTTCGACCTCGGGTTTAATCAGAATACACTTTTGCTGAAACATTCAGTATTGAAATTCCCCCTTTAGATATATTCACCGCTCTTTTAATACATTCCTAAATACTTTCCTCTGCACTTAAAATGTGTTAGTTTACTATTTCAATCAAGAGTGGAACTTTATTATTTACTGATGCTTTTTCGGTTGTTTATTTTCTATAGTGTTTAAATACCATTTTATATTGTTATTGCTTCCAAGGAATGTTTCCGTGCAGCCGTTACTGTTTTTGAACATTCTCGCCCGTCACATTTTCACCGGAGTTTTCTACTTGTCTTGTTTGCTGGAATCATATTGATTTCTATTTTCGCTTCTAGCTAGTTCATAAAACCGTTTTGATTCCTTGTCAAGCTTGTTTGGTTTAGTAAAAAAAAAATGCTATTGCTTCTCATAACGACGCGTTCTTTGTGATTTAGCGATGATCATTTTGTCGTAGTTCTTTGATTCTAGGGTACTTTCGTTTATCCTGCTTTCTTAATATTCTCTCTCATAGCAGAACTCTAATATAGCGTGATATTTTTCACTCTATGATATTATTTTCTTACTTCAAGTATATGGTCAGTTTGCATTAAGGCAACAGGCGTTTCTTAAGATGGCTGTTTCTTAGCATAACAACTTCTAGCACTTGATATTGAAATGGTTTGTCTACGTTGAATTTAAAACACCAAATTACCTCTCATTGTATTATTCGCTGTTTTAATATGTTTTCTTTCACATTGATCCATTGTCACCCAGATACATAAATACAATTCGAGTCATTGCATCAGCCATTTCATACGGTTCGTGTTAGATATTTCTTAGGATTTATTTCTATACTAAATTAAATCTTTTTCTTTTTTTCTTTTACATTTGCAAGCAAGAATTTCTGATTTCCAAACGCGTTTCTGGTTGGGTAATTTGAGAAATAAAGTAAATAATTGATGCAGAAATGAAGTTAATTAGCAGAGTGCAGTGTACACATTTCCGCCCACTTCGCAACATATCTCGTATTTACGACGACGTTTTCTTTTTTTTTCTTTAATACCTTCAATGAGTTATGCTCATATCACTTGTTCCAAAACATGAGATTTTGTCGTTCACTTAAGTCACTACCGTTCTTTTCCAGCCATTTTTTTCTTGATATTCTTACTAAACTTATTTTATTTTTCCATTCTTTCATCTTGTTATTTTACTTTATTTCAATTATTTTTCTTATATTGTAACATCATGACAGTGCATATAAACGAGTATTCATATTTTATAATATACTTCATTAATAATATTATATTACGTGATGTTATGTAGCTGTAAAGATATTATTTTTATTCGGTAATCCTACTAAATAATGATTACAGGCCACTTAAAAGACATATTTGTTATGTGAATATCACTGCTGAATGACTTCGACTAGTTATAATACCACCTAGCGCTAGTTTTGCTGTAAATATGATGTACTATAATCATGTTTAGCTGTGTAACGTCTCATTTAAGCAAAAAGCAACAACGGCTTCTTTTAAATCATTGCTTTTAATTTCTTTTGGAAGTATATACGTTCGTAGAGACTATACATTATACATGATTATGTCATAGTTTAGAGCTTGTAAATTATAAATCATTGCCAAAAGTCTCTAGTTTGTTTTCGAACATATTTGAGCAGTTCTAAAGATAGTTGGTATATCTATACATTTATCACGAGATTAGTTTGTTTCCATAATTGAAATGATTCTCGAGATAAAAGTCTTTTTTTTAATCTACACGTATATACTAGGACACCCGATTATACAACTGATATTTCTGATCAGCAAAATGCGGAGGTGCATAAGCTACTTAATGCTTTTTATTTCAGCACCAACAAACTCTTCATGCATCGTAGCATTCAAATAAAGTGGAACTGGTACCAAAATAATTATACAATTAAATGTATGTGTAATTACATGGACAAATACTTTAAAAAAACTTAATTAGATTAGTACTGCGTATGGTTACGAAAATATCCAGCTATTTTAGGTACCTTGTTGGTATTTCTGAAAACTTCTAAAGTCTTTCCTTTTTCTGTTATATACAGCGCCAGGTATAGAAATCATTTCCAACACCCATTCAGCTGACGATAAAAGGAATAGATAAAAAAAATTACTATGAACGAAACTCGACATATTTCCGGATACTATTTTAATTTCCTGTTACTCTGGGTTACTGTATTATTATTGGCAATATTACAGAGTCCACTAATTCGGAAATTACCAGCAATTAACCAACATTTGAACTGATGCCAACTTCAGCAAACAGAGAAGATGGCGATATAAAAATGATAATAAATTGTTACATGCTCATTTTGTTTGTTTTTCTTTTTTCATATTCTGATATTGTTCTTGTCTTTCGAAATTTTTATAATCCTGTTTGTTGTTATAATCGAGTGAACGTCTTTTGTTAGTTTTACTTTAGTTTTATTGGTGTTTGTGATCGCGTTCATGCGTTGGAGATGATATATATTGTTACTAATTCCTAATTTCAGGGAATGCTATTAATATATATATATATATATATATATATATGAACATGGCACTTTCCAGTTTATATTTTATATATTCCATAGATATTATCACATACACAAAATGCATCACTTTTAACAGTGGAGGCGGGATAGATCACAAAAGATAACGTACTACTGAATAAGAATTATGACTCGAATTTCATTCTCAAAAAGACTACATATTTTCTTTTAATCATCCACTGCTATGTGCTATCTATATAATGTTTCATTTCCTATATAAATATATTTTGGAGTGAGCTTTAAAGTATATATTTTGCGTGAACTATTTTGAATTTTGTCAGTTGGTGATTTCAGCATATGAAAACAACTAAGGAAAATAGCAAAAGGAAAGCATCTCCCGATTCCGTCAACATCACTCCTGTGAATTAGATATTTTTAGATTACAGCACTTCGACCACGAAGTTCAATATTAGTTCCATTTCTATTTAGCGTTTTCATTGCAAACGTGTTTATAACTTCTACATACATATATTGATGCACACAACAATACGCATACATACAAATATACATACATCAATGCATACATGTATGCGTGAATGCATACATACATACAAACGTACATACACACACATACAAATGGGTTTGAGTTTAGCTCTAACTGTATGCTGATTGATGGTCGGGTCGTTATATATTAAAACAAATAAATGACGTAGGGTACATTTGACAACGTCCTGTTTATATGAATTTCCTCACCGTATTTTTAAGATTTCGTGCTTATTTCTCACTAGTTACCCCGTTTCACATATAGCTATGATCTAACGTATCGTCTGTATTCATTTTGTTTGTTTTTTTTATGTGCCATACGACCAGGATCAAATTATCCGATGTTTCGTTCTTTTCTTCCTTTTTATTGATTATATTAACATGTCAACGCATTATAAACACTACTTACGTTGATAGTCTACTAGTACTAAATTAGGGTGTCGCACGAAAGATTTTTTCGCTTTCTACTTCCACATCAGAGTATTTCGAGAGAAGCCGAATGAACTTATGGCGACATTTCTGTAAAGAATATCAATAAACAATGATAACAACAATGAAAATAAGCCTTCCAAATGATTAATTCCATTTTGGGAATTGCAAACAGAATATGACGAATGTAATTCAAATATTAGTTGTCAGAATGGACAGCAAGCTGATTTAATCCAAATATATATTTAGTATGATCGATAGAGTTGTGCAAAAGCTTCGTACATACAATACAATCATAGACATGCAAGACATATGCCAGTGTATTACTGAATGGACATTTATGAAAGCGTAGCTTGCTCAATACATTTTCGTGAAAGCCCTCGTAATTTCTTGTCATACATGTTACTTATCCTCATACTGAATAAACTGATGGTTACTGTGATGAAAACAAAACAGAAAAACAGTACTCTATCCTATATACAAGTAAAATGAAGCGAATTGCCAAATTGAGAAAAGCACATCCATTCTACTTACTCGCACTCATTTTTAAGAAGAAATCGAAGTATTTCTATAGGAGACTAACAAATACTACAAATTAAATAGTGACTACCAGTACCTGACATTTATTATCCGAAATATCACAAATAGCATAGATTGTTCGATAAGAGGAAATACATAATGAATACGATTAATGTTAAAAGAAATTCCAGTGAAATATTACTGCAAAGAGACTAAGAGCCAGTAGGGAAAATTTTGAAATAAAATACGTGAAGCACTGAGTCCTGAAAAAGAAATATACTGACATGTGTATCATCTGTTATGATGGCTTCAGAAGAAAACACTCTTTCATGCACAATACATCGAATCAAACCTCACTGCAATACTACATGCAACAGGTTTATCGCTGCAATTTGAAAAACTGTAGCGCTTTCGTGATATTTTATTTAGTTTCATAAGATTAAATGACAGAAATACAAACACTATAATGGTAAACTTGTCAAGTCTCTGTGTGTTACCGCAAACGCCAAATATTTCACACAATGCGGAAACCACAAAATGGTGAGTCATCTGCCACAAATTACACACAGCTCTACCCCAAGAAATCACAATTTACAACCTTAAATAGAGACATGTAGTATAATTTATTCCCAGGTACACAAAGATACTGAATATTCACAGCTCGCACGTATTTATAGTTGCTTGATTTAGGATCATATCGGAATAAATGGTAACAGTGACTGCGAGAAAAATGACTGCATCCGTATAAAGTATGTATTTGGTTCTAACAATGATTTTAGTTCTCCCGATAGAATAATATTAAAACAGATGAAGCTGATGCATATGAGATGATAGACTTGAGGTATAATAGTTTAAAACTGTAGAAATTTTTATATATCTTTCAGAAATTACAATATATAATTTTCAGAAATTATTATACATATTATGTATTTGTCAGAAATATTTATATTTCTCGGAAATTATTAAATATTCGTTTCCTTCTAATGGTCAGCGTAATCAACTACGCAAATTTTACTGATAGCAGTGTCAGGTGACCATACTCTTTATTGGGCGATAATAAAACAATGTATTCGAAGTCGGAATATCAAATATATATTCACTCTAAAGTGGAGGCGCAATGGCCCAGTGGTTAGGGCAGCGGACTCGCGGTCGGAGGATCGCGTTTTCGATTCCAAGACCGAGCGTTGTGTGTGTTTATTGAGAGAAAACACCTAAAGCTCCATGTGGCTCCGGCAGGGGGTGGTGACGACCCCTGTTGTACTCTTTCGCCCCAACTTTCTCTCACTCTTTCTTCCTGCTTCTTGAGTAACGCTGCGATGGACTGGAGTCCCGTCCAGCTGGGGTGAACACATACGCCATAGAAACCAGGAAGCCGGGCCCATGAGCCTGACTAAGCTTTAAAAGGGCGCATAAATAAATAAAATTCACTCTAATATGATTTCGTTTTCAGATATCTAATCGTATTAACAATACTCCTATAACACTATAAATATTATTGCTTTGTTTTTCACATTAGAGCCCCTTGTTAATTACCTTTCACACAAAGTAATTTTGCTCTAACGACGCAGTAGTTAGCCATACAGTTAATGTTTACATTTATGCATCCACACACAAACACCCACACATATATGTGCGGATACATACATATATAGGTATGTATGTACGTATGTATGTATGTATGTATGTATGTATGTATGTGCTTACATTTCTATTCCAATCCAATGTTTGCCAAAACAGTTTATATGCGTTACGAAAAATACATCTCTACCGAAACAGGAACTCTCGTTATTTCATAGTTATTATATTTCATAGATATAAGAAAATATTTAAGCGTAGTTTATTTTTGAATATGGCTTACATGCAAATACTACTTTAAACTCACGACCAAATCGTTAATTTATGTAAAATAAAATTAGTAACATATGGATAAATTATTACGGAACCAAACAAAATACAAACCAAAGAATCGCTAGTTACGTATTTTTTCTGTTATATGTTCATCATTACATTTTGTTTTTTAGTAAACAGAATTCTTTGGCACACTAATGCTTAAATGTTCTTATAAAACAAGATATATTACTTATTGTATGTAAAATATACTATGAGGTAAAATGGTAATGCAGCTATAGTAGGGTATGGTGGAATGATAAAGAATTAAATGAAAAAACATTTGCAAATTTCTTGAAGTCTAACAAGAACGTTCACTTTCTCGAGTTCGTTACCTTATAAAATATATTTCACACAGCGAAAGAATTACATAGTGAAACTTTGTTTTCATATATAAATACATTTCAAAGAGAAATTAAAAATGCCTTTGGTTTTGCAATTAACTGAATTCTTCAGCATACATGAATATAAACATGGCATATTCCTGTGGATTACTTAAATGATGCAAAACATTTTTAAGAGAAAATTATATGTTTATATTCGCCCATTAGAATAATGCAGATGATTATTTTAAACAACTAATTGTCTCTGAAATGTGTCAAATTTCAGTGTATCATTGAGAAATTAAATTGAATAATCCGGGTTTTTTTTTTGTTCCTTTTTTTTTTTTTTTTTTAAATGTATGGTTCAAGTTATTACGTTAGCAAATACCCTAATCCGTGATAGAAATTTCATTGTGATAGACTGAAATCTAAAGTTCTGGTTTAAAATATGGATGTCTATTATAAAATACATCGATCTTTTTTGATATATTCTAAATTTATAGCAAAATATTTTATCATTCATTTGGAATAACACGCCATTCGAGAAACAAAACGAAAAATAGCATTTAAAAATGCCCAGAAAAGGCCATTGTTTATTTATCACGCCGTGATGCATTTTTAAAGTGCAAGTATGAACAATAACAAACTTTTGAAACGACAAGTAGGCAAAAAAGAAGAACTCAATATGTCATCATAATGATAAAAAAAAAAGTGACTGTCTATTTGTATTCTCTATTTTCTTTAAACTTTTAATACGCTCTCCCATATCGAAAAGAATGAAGTCTCTATAGGGACAAGTGGATTTTCGAAATGAGAAGTACTAAGAATAGTCAAACTAATCAAGCACAGATTTAGTACAGAAGCACACGAACGATAACCAGAATTATCAATCAATAATACTGCAAAACTGGTGCCCGCTCGGATAGCATATCCCCACCCCCACCCCATCCACCCCAAAAATGGTGGGGAAAGAAATTGTTTGAAATCAGGTCTATATGTGTATGTGTGTGTGTATTCGCTAAGGCATTAAGTGACTGATAACGTAGCGTAGGACTCAATAGACAAATGTCTGAGAACGAAGCGCTAGTTGGGTACAGAGCATCAATATGAAAATAACATGACAGAGGAATAAGCGATTATCTTGTGAACTTTGTTAGCTTACAATTGTTCTGCTATAAGATACAGTAGACTCATATCTGAGTGCTTCAGTAACACCTTATAGCTTTATCACAGCCTTGGATATGAAGTGCAGTTCATCCCTTTTTGTAACCAAGGGCATTCTGCAATTTTTTCATTCCAAAGTGTTTTAACCCATTATTTATGCGCTTTTATTTATAGTTTCATCGAGTTTCACTGCTCCAAATAGAACTATTTTATATCCATATAAAACAATACGGAGTGATTTTATAAATATTGGCATGAATTACTTCAAAAATATACGTTTGATATCCGTAACAGATACAGTGGTGGTGTTGATATCTAAGCAAGCTGGTCAGTTGTCATACTACTGATCGGTGATGTTTGCAACAAACTATTACAATTGTTTCAGATTAGCATAGAATTTTGAAGTTGCTGGCGTATAACATAACTTTGGACAACTGCATACCAGTTCCACTGCGTCTAATTCATTCACTGTCTTTGAGGTATAATGATGATTTCAGTTTAATAAGCTGTATTAAATTGTAATTGCTTACTGAGTTTTACATTAGCTACAAGTAGTCACATATTTACAAAATTTCCAGCGGCTCAATTACTGATAGCGTGAGTGACAAGAAAGCATGTGTATAAATTAGTGCAGATCAAATATCCTTAAATAATTCGTTCCCGTAAAATCGAAAGTTCGCTTAATTACACCCACATACGGAAACATACACCACATAGTATATATATGAGTGTGTGTATGTGCGTGTGTGTGCTCGTGTCTAGGTACATATGTGCGTGTGTGTGAATGTGCATGTATGACGTATGTATGAATGTAAGCATATGCATTGAGGATTTTGAATTTAGTTTACTTTAATTTTGTATAAATTTAATGTGTTTTACGATATTAACGTCGTTGTTTAAGTTTTGATGGGGCAAACCTATGATGAAAAATTCGTGAGAATGCGGCTATATGAATCTGACAGTGTTTATTTCATTCTCTAATGTATCACGTATCATTCAGGCCTTTGTACATTCAATTACAGGTTAACACAATGATACACTGACATTATCACAGATTTCCAAGCTTTTTCTCCCGAAACATGTTCACCTCTTCGTGTGTTTCTTTTAAATTCTCTGTCGTTTTCAATTTAATTTTTCAGATATAGAGACAAAAGGATATAATACACATGAGAAACTAATTAAGAAAAAATCAGAGAGTTTGATGTAATAGAAGTTTGTTTTCGAATCTTCCTTTTTTAGTATATAACTTTTCTATATGTGATGTTGAATTTTGCTAATAGTACACTCCATTTGAAATTTATCTCTTCCTCAGTATTTTCATGACAAACAAGTAAAGTAAAGTGTTTTAAGCGAGGTAATTTTTAAAGAAAATTTAGATGGAATTTCTCAAAACAAATTTATACAATTATGGCTTGCAAGGTTTCTATTACCGCCTACATTACAGTCAATCCCTTTATCTCAGTCAGATAATTAGATTTACTGCTTCTAGTATTTTGTTTCTTGTTCGCAATTAAACTATTTTTATGTATATAGATTAATTAGCGGATATATATGACGGGAAATAACACTGTTAATGGAATTAAGATTATATAACCAACTATGTATTTCTAAGACATGAGACTGAAAAAATAGTAAATGCTTAGTGTAATGTAGCCTGCTATATTAACCTAACTGGTTAATCAAATAATAATGACATAAAAGGCTGAATTAAAAATAATATTTCAAAAGTCGTATATAAAAATAACTGAAAATATATTTAATTAACTGATTATATGCCTATTATCAGATTTAGTCATGTGATCAATAACTCTATCAGCGATAGTCTTACTTCTCTAATTTATCTTATTTCCTTTGAGAAATAGCACATCCCGGGATACAGTCTCTTCTTTTTCTCTCATTAATGCTTTATTTTCATTATCTTTGGTTTTTCGTTTCGTATATATACGCATTTTCCCCTAATGGGTATTACTGCTCTAAAATAATATGTTCTTGAATTGTTAGTCATCTGCTTAGCTCCTTATTAGTCAAGCCCATACTGGGCATAACTTTATCCTTTACTCCCAGTTCACTTGAAATGCGAGGCGGTGCTGAGAGTTTCCTGGCTTTAAGGGTATCGTAAAAAGCCTGGTTGGTGGCCCAGCCTTCCAAGTTTTTTTCAAAGGGCTTAGAAAAGCGAAGGACCGCTGCAATGGTGTGTAAATCTGGGACGGGAATATGTTGAGTAAAATCATAATTAACCGATCCTCCTGTAGTATCTTCTTTTACACAAAGCCAGGAACTTTTCATGACCCCCTTGTATATGTATCTGTAGTATATCCTTCTTTTGTAACAGATAGTATCAGTAAGAAATAAACGAGAGGAAAACAGCATTTAATATGTGTTTATTGGTAAGTTCCTTAAAATTTCAGACTCGAAAAGTACATCTAACCATCTTTGTATAAATTGTACTATGTACGATCTGGTAATCAGTGAGGCTCATGTAATGAGTTACAGCTGTATTCTTAAATCTATATTCCCCCTTTTATGCACCTTCACAGTCAGTTTAATTATCAAGAATTGAAGTAGACTTAGCGTCTGCATTATTTACTGGGTTTATTCATGTCGAAGTTTTCGCCTTAGGCTTATCGACCAATAACTCCTACGTCAGCAGTGACGTGTTAATTTGCTTTGCTGTGGCCAAATATTTGACCATTAAGTTTTTTATGCCAGCAGCAAGTGTTAATTTTGGGTATATCTGTTGTTTGTGTGTTCATGTTGGTATTGTATTGCTATATGAGAATGACTTCCATAGTTAATCTTCTATAATTGCGAGAAAATCTGTGCATTATTCACTATTCTCTTATAGCTTTCTATCTTATTTTGTTTTGTGGTATGTGCCATTGTGTTTTGCAATTACTCCTTGCTGTAACCTCATGGGAGTCCAAGAGAGTTTGTCAGAGCAGTGTTTCCAGTGTAACAACTGGAGTTCGGAAGTTTAGACATTTTAGTTTTGCAGTCAAATTTATAGATTACATTGGTCATTAATAATTTGTTCTCGGGTTTACATGCTTGTGTTGCGTAAATGAGAAGTAGCTTTTAATTTCAGATTTTGGTCAAGTGTGAAACGTTTTGTGTTCCGGTTTAGAAGGTTTTCGATTACGTATTACTCAGTTCGATTGATTTTATGCATTTTATTCATATAACAAACTTTATGTATGATTTGCTTAATTTTATTTGGTGTATTTCTTGTATTAGTGTTTGTATTTTTCTATAGCTTGGTCTGTTAGGATATTCACTGTTAATTAACGTGTTTTATACTTTGGATTTTTTTCTACTGACTTGTCTGAGGATGAGAATATAAATGCTTCTAGGGATTTTAACCGTAGACATGGTATAACCGTGTGTGTGTTCACTGTCTCGACACAGGTATATGCATTTGCTTGATTATTTGGTGCAAACCGACGTAATGATTTATTTTTAATCTTTATATTTATGTCTAAAAAGGGGTACTCATTTGTATTATTCTTGATGTTAAATTTTAGTACAGTGTCTTCTTCTAGTCTCTCAACATCCTTTAATTCATCGATTTTCTCCAGTATAATATCTATGTATCTTGTGTGTATTGTGCGTTTCTCAATCGGTATTATTCTGTGGACTGATAGGATGCCGCAGATGTACGTCCTAAGGGAGCACCCATGATTACTCGACTTAGAATTAGCTTTTGGGCATCGGAAAGTTACTTCAGTTGTATATGTTAATTACTTTTATATATATTCTCGTAGTTCTTTTTTTTTTTTTTTTGCAATATTGTTTCTAAAAGGCATTTAGTTCTGTAACAGCTGCGAATTCCCGAATTTAGTACATATATTTTTTCTTGATTCAAATCTGGAGAAAGGCCAACTCATAACTACTTCTAAATTTCATTTTCTTGGAGAAGCGTTAGGATTAATCAGGTAGAATAAACTGTATCATTATTTTGCTGGTAAAATGCCAGCCTCTATTAAATAAACCATTTTATTGCATGTGCAGCTTTTGAACTGAATGCAATTTTGCATAGTCCCTTATATTTTCGCATAGATAATGCGTAAATGGTTCGTCTGATCCGTTACTAAGATAACGATGGAGTTGCTACTTGGTCGCTGGATCATCTCACACTACAGCCAGAATGACTATAGATACCGTGCGTCACAAACACCCAAAAATTAACATGCCAAACATTAAGTCCGGCAATTAACTTTGCCTAATATATATCTACGATCAACGCTATCAAACGACAGCTATGAAAGTGAGTCAGTTGTTTATTCTGTCATTCTACACTATTTCACTGCTGATATCTTTTCTCTCTTTTGATGCGTAAT
>NC_068982.1:19733256-19746248 GCF_001194135.2 Octopus bimaculoides
CAGTGGTTAGGGCAGCGGACTCGCGGTCATAGGATCGTGGTTTCGATTCCCAGACCGGGCGTTGTGAGTGTTTATTGAACGAAAACATCTAAAGCTCTACGAGGCTCCGGCAGGGGATGGTGGCGAACCCTGCTGTACTCTTTCACCACAACTTTCTCTCACTCTTACTTCTTGTTTCTGTTGTGCCTGTAATTGAAAGGGCCTGCCCTGTCACACTGCGTCACGCTGAATATCCCCGAGAACTACATTAAGGGTACACGTGTCTGTGGAGTGCTCAGCCACTTGCACGCTAATTTCACGATCAGACTGTTCCGTTGATCTGATTAAGTGGAACCCTCGACGTCGTAAGCGACGGAGTGCCAACAACAACAATACGTCACATATGACACTAGTTTTTAATACTGAGACATCCCTTTATGAATTTTTCGCTGCTGTATTTATAAAACTAATCCTCGAAATTAAAACCCAAATATGCTAAATATATATCAAAAGTTAACATCCAATTTAATATAAATGAGACTCCGTTTATAGATATAAACATGCACATCGAAAACCAAAAACAGATAAACACTAAAGAATCAAACATATGCTTATATATATAAATACCTACATAGAAACAGCGACTGTCCGAACAACTAAAAGTTATCAATGGTAAAAATCACTTCTCAAAAGAGCATGTATATCCAGGCCCACAAACAATAGACTGGAAAAAGAAATACATAAAATAAAACAAGCATTAATTGACAAAGGATACTATAATATAATCGCAGATCAAGCTAAACGAATAAATATATCGGAGAGTATAGCTGATAGAAATAAACATAGTACAAGGAAGAATCTGTTTTATGAGCCAAATACACAACAGCTGTCGAAAAGATGGACAGATAGCACCCTTGTAAAATATAATACAAAATGTACCACTCTCGACCATAAAATATACTACTAGAAATATACTACAAAAACAACAGCACCAAAAACCTTCCTAATCAACAACACACCACAAAATACAGGCAAAAATACACACGACCAAAGCGAAATATAAATTTGACTGCAAGTCTGAATGTTGTAAACTTTAGGACACTAGCTGTTAGACTGGATATACGTGATACATTGGACAAATAAATATTGAAATCTTTTCCTTAATGGAGAGCAAATCCTGTGCAGTTTCAACGCGTTTGATATCCAGTGCTTTAAAATTCCATGATACGCCTTCCTACTCTGGTTGCACTAATGATAATGAATATCAATGAGTCGATGGACGTAGAAAGAAAACTATGAAGAATATAGAGGACAACATGTGTGTGTGTGTGGATGTGTGTGCATATAGTGATCTTGAAAGAAAGACTGGAAGAGCAGCGATCACTGGATAATAGTTCGAATGAAAGAATGAAAAGAAAAAGAATGAAAAAAAAAGAATGAACGAGCTTCTAATTTCAGCGATGTTTTGGATAGAAACAATGAACACATTTTGGAATTGACTTGTACTAGTGTATAAGAGAGAAAGGGAAAGGATGTGAAAGAAGGTGAGTGAGGCTAGATAGAAGGATAGGAAGTGGATCGATAAAGAGAAAGAAATAACAAGTACCACTGAAAATAAGTGTGAAATATCAAATGGCAGTGATAGAAAGAAATATATAGAGGGAAGGAGAAAAATTAGGAGAGACAAAATACAAGTGGCAAGCGAGAGGGAAGAATATCTATAGATGGGTGATAATGATAGGGTACTGTGTGTACTAGAAATCTCGTTGCGAAAATCGAAATACAACATAGAAACAATTCACAGAAAAGGTAAGGCAAACATGGAAATCTTCTCATCTGCTATGTAAACCAGAAACCATGAAGTTTCGGTACATTACAATTGCAATAACTGAAAAGTTACGCCAGTGATATTTACTGCCACTGAGATGACGGAACTGTAAAAGCTAGGGCTAAATATGTAAAAGACCACAAGTGAGGTTAGGAATCTACATATATTGCAGTAACATAATTGCTATATGTATTACACTAACATAAACTATGTGAGTGTATTTCCGTGTTTGTGTGTGTATGCATGTGCATGAGATAATCTTTCGACAAAGCACGGAAGCGAATTTCTTCTCCCTAATAAACAAGAGAAAAATATAAGATTGAAAGAACTTTCATTTCAGTGATGTTCTCAATACTAAAAGCATCATGGAGAAATTAATTTCGTAGGTGGCCCGCAGTAGTGGTCGTATCGGGGTATAAGAGGGTCGGTTGAAGGAATATGCTGGCTCAGTTTATATATTTGTTTGTTAAACTGTGAATGGGGACTCTGTTATTGTTTCACGCATGTCTAACTTTATGCCACGCTCAATTTACACGTAATAATAATGGCATATATATGAGTCGAATAGACATAGGACATATTGTTGACATCTTTGATCCTGCTAATTTCACTGTACAGTTTTCTATTCTTATAGATCGAAGACTGTTAATACTAGTGCCTGTGAGTACTTGAATATGAATTATTTCTAGGTAATGTTTATTTATTTTGTCAATTTTTACGATGTGTAGTATATTGTAGCTGTATTTCACTTCACATCATTCTGGTGTTCCTATTATGTTAATTTCGAATACCATAATATGAACATTTTCTAATGAATTATTATTGTATTTTATAATTCTACCCGAATGGAATAATGATTTGATGGTAATTACGTTTTCCTTTTTTCATATAATTTTATGCATAGATGATATTATTTCCTTCGCTAAAGGCTAAAATATATTTTAAAAAGTCACGTCATGCGAAGACATTAAGCATATGAACTAAAAGCAACGTAAATCAAAAGATCGGGACAGAACGTAAACAACAGTTAAGCATCATAATAACCAGTGTAAAAATTTGACATTTTCTCACATGAAACATGTTATTTTGCGCAAACTGTTCTTAATTTTGGCCAATGGAAGATAATCTTCTAGAAACTGTAAGAGAAAAGAGCATGTGTAAAACAAAAAATAAAATTACTTATTAACAAACCAAAAAAAAATATGTAGAAAGTGCGGATGGGGAAAGATAATAATTACTGTCTGCAACCCATGAGGGTTTCGATTTGATTATGTCAAAACGGAAGAAGGCAACCAAGAGAACATTTATTTCTGGAAAGTGCACTTAACTTCTATTCACAAAAACAGGAAACCAGATTAGAGATTAGATAAACGTAAAATTGCTTGGAGCAGTTTGCTAAACAAATTTTTTAAAAAGAATCATATCGACTGCAATATTTAAATAATGTAGTTAGCTCAGCAATTATATAAAGATAAGAAGTGATGTTTCAGGTAAATAGACACAAATATATATTTGTTGATAATCAATTTTAAGAGGAAGATGCTGCTAATTTAATGCACTGAAATATCTGCAGTATAAGTATCTACACACTACTTTACATAAGCATACACCCAACCTTACATATATATGTATGCATGCATTTGTGCTCCAAATTGTCAACAAGTATACATATATATAATAATGCATTATTAACGATTATATCTAAAGAAACTCGGCAGCATATTTTAAATTTTAAATTGCATCATAATTTAAATCTAATCTGTAAGAAAATGGAAATAATTCTATGAAGAAAAAGTAATAAGCTTCATATATTTTTCAGATAGGAATATTTTAGGGAGAAACAACAATTGTAGCAAATACTGAATTCTAACTTTGATACCAGATCAGATATTTTACGAAAATTTTATTAAATATTGATTTCAAATTTTGGCACAAGGACAGTAATTTCACGGGAATGGATATCTCGACTACATTTGACTTCAGTGTTTGACTGGTACTTAATTCTGTCGACCCAGAAATCCTGAAAGGCAAATTCAGCTTCGGCTGAATTTGAACGAAGTACGTAAAGACAGACGAAGTGAAGCTAAACATTTTGCCCGGGTTACAAACGATTCTACCAATTTGCCGCCATAGAATGGTATTAAATATCTGTTTCAAGTTTTGTCACAAGGCTAGTGATTTCGGGAGAAAGAGGGAAAGTCGATTACATCTATCCCAGTTCTCAGCTGGTACTTATTTTATCGACCCCGAAAGGACGAAAAGCAAAATCGATCTTGTCGGCAATTGAACTCAGACCGTAAATAGGGACGAAATGCCGCTAATCATTTTACCCGGCGTGCTGACGATTCTGCCATTTAGCTGCCCTACAATGGTATTACATATCCCCACGAATCTCAGTGGTTAATACAGTTACCAATCTGGAATAATGAAAAGCCCTTGTAAAATTTGAAATCAGGAAGTGAAAGAATATAAGTAAATAGTAAAAGGGTAGAAAAGGAAGTATTGTGTACCCTACTGTAATGGTTCTACCAATTCCCTGAGCCTGAAGTACACAAATGCTGAATGGAAAAATAAAGATAATTATCCAAAAGAGATAGAAGGGCATTACAAATAAGAGTAACTAAAGTCATGAAGATTGATAAAAATAAAAATAAAACATATTACTCCGTAAGGAAAAAATAGTCCATACAATATGATCATATACCGTTAAGCGAACATGTTAATGTGAAACATGTATATTACTTTCACAATGGAAATGCATATATCTAAAATTGCCCACGTATATATAAGCACATTTATTAATATATAAATGTAAGTTAATTTTTTTAAATCTTATTAAATTAAGTATGAAGGATGCCCACCGTTAAGAGCGCGAGCTACTAACCCCAAGATTCTGAGTTCAATTCCAAGCAGTGACCTGAACATTAATAATAATAATAATAATAATAATAATAACATCTAAAAATAGCTTAGGAATGAGAATCCAGGTTCGAAATTTCCCCAAGACACCTGATGAAGGCTTGAGGGTATTTCAGCCGAAACGTTGTGTTAACAACAAACAAGATGAGGAGAAATATCCGTCGAATGTAAATAATGTAAATAATGTACATAATTCCTCATCTCTTAAATATAGAACTGTACGATTCATATTTTTGTAACTCTCTGATAATCCTTTCCAGCAGTTCTTCTTCTTGTATTCGAAGAGAACATTTAAGATCTTAATTTAGAAATGACGCATTTTAATGAAGTAAGCTTCAAATTTTATTTTTAACCACTATGACACAAAGGCTAAACAATATTTTGGTACATTTACGTAAATTTATATTCGCTTGTTATTCGTGTCTCAACAAAGTTAAGTAATGCCTTATTACAATGAAAATAACGACACATATATTAACAGCCGCGAACTTAAGTAATATGAAATTTCTATGACGAGACTGACAATTATTACTGCTAAGAAATTTGGAACGTTGATATTATATCCCGAGTAAGATAATGGTTTACCCCCATTTGCAATTTATGTACAAATTCTTAATCAATTAAGTTGCTTCCTTTATGTCAACAAAGAATAGTTTATGCTAGATATTTAAAGATATATACATGATGTAAGGGAATATACTATTAGTCAATCCAGCAGTTGATGGAATTAAGATTTTATTTGCTCGTACAAATCTAACAATTCAAGCATATTGTATGAATATGAACTTAAGAACTAGTCTGAAAATTATGTTTACATACAAAGTAAAACGACTTTATCGTAACTACAGGGAATTAAAGCGATATGAAAGTACCCGACTTAAGAAAAAATACTACTGGGGACGATTCATTCGAGTAAAAATTCGTGAAGGCAGTTTAACGACTGAAGCAGATAAAAGATAACTAGTGGGACCCGTGGAAATTCCACAGAACGAAAAATATTAAGAGAAGTTATTTAAGGAAAAAGGATGATTAGCATTTTTATTTTTATTTTGCTAAGCTCTTTCACTTCCAGTCACAATAACATATATGACTTTTGCTAAGCAAATTATATTTCTCTCTTTCTCTCTAAGTCTTCAACAAACTTTTAAACTATGTAAGTCCCCTCTTCATGCCTTTAACATCTCTCTCTATCTGTTCACCTCTCAATTCCACTAGGCATATGATTAATAGCATAATGCATCGGCTGGCTGTCTGCTCTCTCACTCACTCTCACGTTCCCTCTTCTTCTCCCTCACTTCACCTCCTATTCCCTTGTAACAAACTAAAGCGTAAAGTGTGAACGAACAGGCAGACGAATAATACAGATTTAGCTCAATAAATAAGACTCGTTTCATTATCAACACATTACCATCACCACCACCACCATCATCACTATAGTTGTTAATAACAAAGCTCACTTCAATTCAGTTCAGTTCAGCTATTTGTTTATACCTACTTTTTCTTGTTGTCGATGCATCTCTACTCTGACAATACAAACGATTTATCTATCTCTGTCTCTCTCCCTATCTTAATGTAATTGCCTCCCTTGAACATCTCTCTCTATTTGACTTTCTTCAACCTCACCACCAGAACGTCACTCTCTGCTAAATATTGCATCCTAGACATATCTCTTCCTCTTCACCTTATTCTCCTCACTACAATATGTCGTTAACACTCTTCTCTCCCTCTTTTCTCTCACTGACTTTTTCTCTCGCTCTTCTCCTCTTACTTCAACTAAACATGTGACGCATTTGGTCATATTATACATCTTTCTCTACTTCTTCCTTAATTCTTTCATCTCTACACATACTCCTCTCTCCCTCTCTCTCTCTCTCTCTCTCTCTCTCTCTCTCTCTCTCTCTCACACACACACACCCACACTTTTACTCAACCTCTCAATCACTCCACTTCCACTTTGCAAACCCACTAAATTATAACGGGCGAACGCACAAGCAAATTATTATATACATGCTATAAAGCCATTAACGAGCTTTAACAATATGAATAAATCAGAAATAATATATTCATCACAGGAAATTTTGGCTATTAAACAAATAGTAATCAAAAGATTGCTTATCCAAAATATTGAAAGTAATACCGAAATGAATTGATTCCTTATGTAACACTGAGGACCAACTATTTTAATAGGTAAAAGATTGTAAGGTCATGCCTGTTGTTAGAATAGTAATTAAGTTCCACGAATAATTTCAGTAATCTGATGCCTCAGTTCAGCTAACATTACTCTTCTTTCTTGTGAGATCCAATATTAGAATTTTTTATTTCCATACTAAAAAGACATATTTGTATTTAAGTGTTCAGAAGTGACTTTTTAAAAAGCAAAACGTGAAGAGTTAACGAGAATTGTTTTTCCATCAAGATGAAGTACACTAAAGACATTACATGACACTCTACTACACGTTGCCTAGTAAGTTTTATGCGTTACAAAATGATGTAAAATACACCTTTACATAATATATAGAAGGCTTTTATATTCTTATTTCATTTAAAACGTATCAAACGATTTTTGAATGATAAACTATGCGAAGGTTCTCATAATTCCTACCAACAAGAATATTAATAAACGATAAGAGACGGGAATGTAAACGAAATTATGTGACACATTTCGTGTAATCCTTTGTAAATATTTATGCGAATTCCCAACAAGCTTCCAAACAAAATCTATGCGCGTATGCAGTAAAATATCGATAGCTGTCGGATATATAAAATTTGTTTTCCTTTTACATTATAATAATTCTTTAATATATTCCTCAAATTTTATTATAGGGTATTTTTTAAAAATTTCAGATACGTTGGATGACATATAGAGAGATTAAACTATAACTGTAATAACAAGAACTCGAGAACAGTTACTGATAGATTTATGATGTTTGAAAGTGAATTATTCCAGTTTGGAAGAAAAAAAAACAAAGCTATACACTGTCTACATTAAAGAGATACGCGTGTATAATAATACTCATGTTTTAGGAACTTAAATAGGGAAAAAGATGACAGGCATTATGGTTCATGGCTTCCTATTTCGATGGCAAATGAGGCAACATGGTAAACTTCAAAAGAGGGGGAATAAATATAAATACATTTCCAAACATAAAAAAAATAGCCTGCAATATATGTAAACAAATTAAAATAATGAAGTGAAATAATGTTATAAATTCATATGTATGTACCTTATTCCATGAAAGATACATTACACACAGTGCCGATATATATATATGTATGTATATATGTGTGTGTGTGTGTGTGTGTGTGTGTGTGTGTGTGTGTGTGTGTGTGTGTGTGTGTGTGCGTGTGTGTGTGTGAGTGTGTGCGTGTGTTTGCTTATAAGTATAACGTGTGCATACATGTATGTATATATCTATCTATTTATCTATCTATATATGTGGATGTATATATGTATGTATATATATATATATATATATGTGTGTGTGTGTGTGTGTGTGTGTGTGTGTGTGTGTGTGTGTGTCTGTATCAAACATAAATTGAAAACAGACCACAAAGGATATCGCGGTACACGTGTTTCAAGCTTTATAAACAATCTGTCATTACGTCATTATATTGTTGATATAAAAGATGGTTTAAAGCTATCTTCAGCCGCAAACATTGCTAGTCCAAAGATTACATAACAGAAAAAATATATATATATTTAAAGGAGTTTGATTCGATTCTGTGCTACTTTAAGTTTCGCAGGCCCCTAACGGGAATAAGGGAAGCTCGATTACTTCAGGCTAGTACCACCTACATATGAGATAAAGGCTTTCATAATGGCCATGGAGAGGAATAAGGTTAATTTCCGTATTAATGAACCCTTGCATATCCACCCACTTAGCCTGATAATTAATAACTAATCGGAGTTAAGCTGGTGGCTTCTATACCTTACCAACCGCCCCTAATATCGCTGCGACTAAGACCTGCATCACCATCACTGCGACGATAAGTGTTACTGTTGTTTGCCAGCGCCATGTCTGCCATCGCCTGCTGCGATGAGGTTTGCTGCTGGTTTCAGCCACCACTTTGTCAACGATTGCTGGAAGGACATATAGTATCAATGCCATAACCGATTACTACCACATCATTTACCATCTTCGCCAGCAACACTGATGTAGACAACGCCATCACCTACTATTACTATGGCCGTTATCATCACTACTACCACACACTACTACCATTTACTTCCATGGTCAACCACCATTACCACCGCTGTTGCCAACCTTCAACCAACCTTGCACCACGGCCCCAAATGTGACAGCTACGACAGCAACAACATCATCATTTGAAGAGCTACTGGTGGTAGCACATGTACCAGAGTAAAACGGGTTCTCTCGCCATCCGGCAATCCAAATGGCAGGATCTATATAGGCACACATTTTTGTAATTCTACACCCCGAAAGATAAGCCTTTTGCGCCCCTACTATTTAAATGTTCTTCGACTTCCATCTCTGCATTTTTAGAAACTTCCCTCATTTCCTTTTTCATTTATCATTCTAATTCATGTATATATATATATATATATATATATATATATATATATATATATTAAACTACCTCATTTCTTATATGTAATGATATATATTCCTTTATATGTTTTACTGTTATAATTATGTTATACCAACTCTCAGATATAGTGCTATTCATGCCACTAGAGTTCAACATCCTTGTCATATGCAACTTTGTACTTTGCATATATCACTATAAGAAACAGAGAGAGAGAGAGAGAGAGAAAGAGAGAGAGACAGACAGACAGAGAGAGACAGAGAGATACAGAGAGAGAGAGAGAGAGAGAGAGAGAGAGAACAAAGTTGAGAATCAGAAGTATAGGGAGAAATGTTAGGAAATATAGGGCTGAAGTTGAATGTGATATAGTTTCATAACGTTGTGTATTATGATGGAGACGTTAAGCTTCCCTAATTTTCAGTAATTGCCTGGAAGTGCGTTGGCGCATTTATGTGTGTTCATTGATATGATTTCTCATGAAACATTTATATCGATATCCCTCATGAAACATATCCTGGCTTTTTTTTTTGGCTTTTTTCTTATCTTTTATATTTTCTTTTTGTTTTTGCCCTGCTAGCCTTCAAGTGTGTGCTCTGTATTAATTCTCCTCACACATGCACACGTGCGTGCACATGTGCACATATATACAATTGAATGTATGTTTATATGTATGCATGGATGCACACTTGTTAAACAAGCTATTCAGGCAAGCCAGCGTGTCAAAGTGAACTGAATATTATTAATAAATTTTACTCTAGTGAATGTATAGAGTAACACATTAAATATATATATATATATATACTAGCAGAGCAACACGGCGTTGCTCGGGAATGAAATTGTTGCTTATATACTAGAAGGAAAAAAGCAAAATATGCTGTATAGAAATCTGAGGACATTCTGTAGATGGACTCTCAGATGAATGATGACTGGGCACCTCTCATGAATTGGAAAATTGAAGATTCGCCAAAAAGTACTTGGTACTTGGAAACTTTTAGAAAATTAAAATGTGGCTTAAATGAAAAAAATGATTTACGTGAATATCCTCACAAGAGTAATTGAAATAAATTGCTATTGTGGAACCCCTCACGCACGCACGAAAGCACACGCGCACGCGCACGCGCACACACACAGAGTATCACACATCAGATGAAATGGAAGTGTGTGTGTGTGTGTGTGTGTGTGACAGAGAGAGAGAGAGTGAGAGAGAGAGAGGTTTGGTGTCAGGTATACGTACATGCATAAATATGCATACATCTTTGTGTGTGTGTGTGTGTACGTGTGTATGAGAGAGAGAGAGAGTAAATCTATACTATATATAAAACAGAGATGTGTGTGTAATCGACTTCACCAAATGCTTCCATACTTGTGATGCGTGAATAATTTGACCTCGGATAAATGTTAGGCTCTTCATTTGATTTTTTTTATCTCTAATTAAAAATAAATAATATTGCTTTATATTTAAGATTCACTTCTTTAAAAAGGTTCCTCAATGTCAACTTCCGGTATTGACGTAACAACGGCAAAAAGCTTCATTCTCTATTTTGTGTGTGAGTGTGTGTGAGTGTGTATGAGAGAGAGAGCGAGTAAATACTACATACACACCGCTCTCCCACTCTGTCTCACACACATACACACGCACACACACACCCCTTGACTCACTCACACTCTGTCTCTTACAAACACACACATACATAAATGTATACAAACATATTTACAAAGACACACGTGTGTATGCGCGCGCGTGTGTGTTTGTAAGAAACATAGTGCGAGTGAGTCAAGAGCTGTGTTGTCATATGCATACATCCAAAGATGTATGTATATTTATGCATGTACGTATACATGACAACAAACCTCTCTCTCTCACTCACACTCTGTCTCTTACAAACACGCACATACATAAATGTATACAAACATTTTTACATAGACTCACGTGTGTATGCGCGCACGCGTGCGTGGGGGGTTCCACGATCGCCATTTATTTCAATTACTCTTGTGAGGATATTCACGTAAATCATTTTTTTCATTTAATCCTCATTTTAATTTCGTAAAAGTTTCCAAGTACCAATGAGGCTTTTTGGCACATCTTCAACTTTCCCCATTCATGAGAGGCGCCCAGCTATCATTCATCTGAGAGTCCATCTACAGAATGTCCTCTCAAATTTCTATACAGTATATGTTGCCTTTTTTTTCTTCAAGTATATAAGCAACAATTTCATTCCCGAGCAACGCCGGGTGCCTCTGTTAGTACTACATACACACCACTCTCTCACTCTGTCTCACACACATACACACGCACACATACATCCAAAACTGATGGATGCATATGACAACACACTCCTTGACTCACTCACACTCTGTCTCTTACAAACACACACATACATAAATATATACAAACATATTTACAAAGACACACGTGTGTATGCGCGTGTGTGCTGTGTGTGTGTGTGAGAGAGAGAGAGAGAGACAGACAGACAGACAGACAGACAGACAGAGACAGAGACAGAGACAGAGAGAGACAGAGCCAGTGAAGGGGTGTGTCGACAATTATACGTACATACATAAATAGTCATACATTTCTTGTACGTATGTGTGAGAGAGAGAGAGAGAGTCACTGAAACATCTCTCTGTCTCTCTGTCTCTCTCTCTCTCTCTCTCACACACACACACATGTGCAGGTATACACACAGAAAAGATGTATGCATTTGTATTTATGTATGTACGTAGACATCACAACACACCCCTTCACTCACACACATACAGAAACACACAATTACGGAAATTAACGAAGTGTGCGAGTTCAGAACGAAGTCAAACCTGGAGTGTGTGAATGAGAGAGAGAGAGTGAGAATATATGAGATGAACATGGAACGCCCCAAAATCGTATAAATAAAAGCATGTTAAAAACTATCTTGTACGGAATATTGACATTTATGAACTTCGTAAATATGTGCTCCAGTAATTGATCGTAGTAGAGAGTGAGAGACGCCGCCGTTTTTTCACGTCCGTACCGGAAGTTGACAGTGAGAAACCTTTTTAAAGAAGTGAATCTTAAATATAAAGCAATATTATTTATTTTTAATTAGAGATAAAAAAAAATCAAATGAAGAGCCTAACATTTATCCGAGATCAAATTATTTATGTATCACAAGTTTGGAAGTAAATAGTGAAGCCGTTTTCACGTGAAAAGCGATTACACACACACCTCTGTTTTATATATAGTATAGATATATATTAT
Organism: Octopus bimaculoides; assembly: GCF_001194135.2. Classification (NCBI taxonomy): domain Eukaryota; kingdom Metazoa; phylum Mollusca; class Cephalopoda; order Octopoda; family Octopodidae; genus Octopus; species Octopus bimaculoides. The sequence continues at coordinate 19,745,766 of NC_068982.1, forward strand.
TACTTTTATCAAGGTGAGCAATAAAACCAAATAATATACATATTTATATACATACAAATGCTCACCATTGTATATAATACCGCTAGTGCATGCATTTTTTGGACAGGTATCGACACTTCAATAACAATTATTTAAAATTTTCAGAGCCGGTTCCACTCCCAGAATAGCGTGTGCATGTACAACCGATGGACCTATCCCTATTCTCATAACCCATATTCGTATATAGAACTTTCTAATTACTTCCTTATAGTTATTTCACAAACATTAGGAACAGTCTAATCACATTCAAGCACGTTATCAGAATATTTACAAACATATATATATGCGCTGGAGCGGCTGTGTAGTAAGTAGCTTACTTACCAACCACATAGTTCCAGGTTCAGTCCCACTGCGTGGTACCTTAGATAAGTGTCTTCTACTATAGCCTCGGGCCCCAAAGCCTTGTGAGTGGATTTGGTAGACGGAAATTGAAAGAAGCCCGTC
>NC_068982.1:19746258-19747909 GCF_001194135.2 Octopus bimaculoides
TGTGTTTACGTCCCCGTAACTTAGCGGTTCGTCAAAAGGGACTGATAGAATAAGTACTAGGATTACGAAGAATGAGTCCTGGGGTCGATTTGCTCGATTAAAGGCTGTGCTCCAGCATGGCCGCAGTCAAGTGACTGAAACAAGTAAAAGAGTAAAATATATCTAACTCATTTGGTGTGTCAAGTAAATCAGTCGCATATTTGCTATCTGCACAATACGTAAATATTAGGAAGCTGTAATTAAAATCCTGAACTTTCAAAGTGTTGCTTCACTTTCTTAAGTATCTCCTGCCTGACGTAATTTGAAACAATTGTTGTTGCGACACCATTTGACCTTTTTGGAAAACAGAAAAGATAGTTTGGAGAAGGTAGCAGGAGAATAAGTAAAATGCAGCGATCAAGCAGAGGTGTCAACTGGAAATATACGGAAGAAAGGAGTGATTCATTATTGTCAGCTAAAACAGTTGCGCTGAAACTTTAAAAGATATTACTGTGGGTGATTGAGTCCGTTCGTGTACCAGTGTGTATGTATGCGTGTATAACCGGAGAGTTGGGACTTCCATTGAATAAATATCATGATTTACAAAAATGTTTTCAAGATGGTACTCCAGCATTGCCACAGTCTAATGACTTAAAAAATGTAAATCATAAAAGGTAATATAAAATGAGAATATACCTAAAATATACTGTGGCATTCATTTGCTCATTTTCTGGAATTAATGCTCAAAGATACCCTTAGAGTAGCAACTGAGTTAATCCTAGTGTTTTAGTATTTGTTGTAGACTCAGTTTATTGTTAATTCTACTGGCTTGGAGTGGGTTTACTTCCATCTTTGTTTTCACTCGTCGTCATCATCATTTAACGTCCAATGTCCTTCCTGGTATGGGTTGGACGATTTGACCAGTGCTGGCTGGGGAGCTACCCTAGACTCTATTCTGATTTGGCATGGTTCTTATGGTTGCATGCCCTTCCTAATGCCAACCCCTTTACAGAGTGTGCTCGGTGCTTTTATGTGGCACTGCACTACAGGACATGAGTCACAAAAAATGGCACACGTATTGTGCAGCTCAAACAGCGTTTAACTTCATTACAAGGCCGAAACTCATAACTGGTGGGTGGAATTAATCGTAGATCGTTAATAAGGCAAAATGTATCAAATCCGAATCAGTAAAATGACAACAACGAGTGTCCTAAGGGGGTTGGAGTGTATAGAATGGGTGGGGAAGGAGTCGGTGGCTTGGGTGTTGACTGAATATTGGTAGTAGTGGAGGTTTGATAAAGCCAATGATAGAGCTAAAGGTGCAGACAGAGTGTGCATCGTGGGTAAGGGGCGAGTAAGAACAGTGGGAGGAGAAGTGCAGGAATAATGAGAAGGGATGAGCAGGGGAGAAGCAGAAGAATTCAAAACGATGATGGAGGTTTGTGCTTGCTATGTGAATATTGTGACTTAATTGAATGGATACTTTGAGTGACTTCATTGGAGGTGCGGAAATTAACATTCTTTTACAAAAGTAGTTTTGTTTAGCCTAATTCAAAGGCTAAGCAAAGCTGAAAATTGGCCTTCACTGTCAGCACTATTCTTTCTTTTTAAAGAATAATACACACACACACACACACACACACACACACACACACACACACACACACACACA
>NC_068982.1:19748249-19748849 GCF_001194135.2 Octopus bimaculoides
GATCTGTTAAGTATGTGTAACCTCGGGAAAGCAAAGGGAAACACAGTTCTCACTTTGGTTTTCCGAGGTTACGGAAATCTCGGTATTCTGCTCTGTATACTCACTGCAAGGAATCATTCTTCTCCATGATCATTATTTCTTTGTATTACCACGGCCGGTCATTCAACCTTTTAGAAATATATTCGTTCAATGACAACTTAGTAACTTAGAAAATAAGGAAGCTCGTTCACTATTTAGTCCCAGCTACTCTACTGATAGTAAGACACAATGAAGGTTTTATGAATGGGTTAGTTCAATCATTATAATGTTAGATACGGAATATTCTGGAGTTGTCTGAGAACAACAACGCCTTTAACAACCATATCATATGTACGTCATATCATTAAATGTATTTCGATGCATAAAAACATAAAACAGTTTAGCTGGAATCTGTATAACATTATACAGGTATAGCTAACATAGTTCAGAGTAAGGTCGTGTTAAGTATTTCGCTTAACCCTATTTCTGACAAAGGTGTGGTGTCAATATGATTCCTCCTATATTTCATTATTATTACTATTATTATTGTTGTTGTTCAGTAGTTTTATTTTTATAACGTGC
>NC_068982.1:19748949-19750087 GCF_001194135.2 Octopus bimaculoides
TATTATTATTATTATTATTATTATTATTATTATTATTATTATTTCAAAACGGCAAAATTTGTGATCGTGAGGATTCGTGACTTTCAGTTTTAATACATTTGGCACAGTTTTGAAGCTTTTATTCACGCATTATGTTTATTCACGCATTCTATAAATTTTATAGGTACCGTAATCCTCGAGTATAGTCCAACCTTGAGTATAATACGCAGGGGATTTTTAGGAGGCTGTACCTCAGAAAAACCTAAACCTTGTGTATAATATGCGCCCCTTCTCTAACTTCAGTCAAGGAGGTATATATAACGTACTTGGTCTGTAAGCATATATACGGTGACGTTCTTTAATATTATTGTATATATAACATAATGCAAACGTGTAGCTTTTTTCTGCACTTTGCAGAAAATAAAGAATTAACAGTGAAAAATAAATATTAAGTAAATTACCTTTACATATTTATCACTATCAGTTACAAGCCCGACATCACAAAATGCGTCTGAATAAACAGTGACGGACAGCAAATAGAGACTCGGACATTGCTTAGAAAATATTTTTCATTTTTAACCTCGTATATAGTACGCACTAGGGATTTTGACCTTTAAATTTTGGGGAAAAAAATGCGGATAATACTCGAGGATTTATGGTATATCGTCACATCCCAACCCCAACATATTTTACCTTTTAATATGCATCCATGTATACGTTTTTTGCTACTTTATGCACGATTTACTCGTGTATTTTTAGATTCTACGGTATTTTTTGGTTATCACACCCCCATTAGAAATTGCCATTAAAATATTGGGTTACCTCCCCACTAAAAAATTGAGTTTAGGTGGCAACAAGAGATTGGAAAAAAAAAAAGACTTAGATTCTTTTGATTCAATATTTCAACAAACTGTTGACGTTTGGCCTCCTCTATAGACTTCGTATGATTTGTTATAAAAACGTTATCAGATTCAGTAAGATGTTTAATTTTTTCAGCTTTCATGTTTATTAATATTTTCAGTTTTGCATGATTTCTTATAAAAATATTATCATAGGCGCAGGAGTAGCTGTGTGGTAAGTAGCCGGTCGTATATATGTATGTATGTATGTATGTATGTATCTATCTATCTATCTATCTATCTATCTATATATACATATA
>NC_068982.1:19750196-19751733 GCF_001194135.2 Octopus bimaculoides
TATATATATATATATATATATGTATGAGTGTGTGTGTGTATGCTTGTGTGTCTGTGTTTGTCCCCCAACATCGCTTGACAACCGATGGTGGTGTGTTTACGTTCCCATAACTTAGCGGTTCAACAAAAGATTCCTGGTGTCGATTTGCCCGACTAAAGGTGGTGCTCCAGCATAGCCGCAGTCAAATGACTGAAAAAATAAAAGAGAGAGTCAAAACGATGCTTCATCTTTTCACTCTTTCTATTTATTAATTTTTTCATTTTCTTTTTGTTTTATTGAGGGTTAAACAATTTTTTTTTAGTGGCAGGAGATAAACAAATGTATTGATATTTCTCGTTAAACGCGAAGGAGATAACCCAGGTTTTTAATGGGGGTGAGATAACCAAGAGGTACCGGTTTTATATAACCACTTAATACATTTTTCTTCTGCCATGCAAAATTCCTGGCCTAATTACAGAACTCACATAGAAACGGTAGCAAATTCCCAGAAAACATTTGATAATTTCTGAAGATAACCTAGAAATGCTGACGTCAGTGGAACATATACCGTCACAACAGTGAACTCAATACACAAACTAAAGGTACTTGAATTAGCCTAACACCATGTGAAATTTCAAGCTTACACCAAATTGCAATCCAAAGTATGCAGGAAGCGAAATCAACATGATTACCCGCCTATGGGAAATAGAGTGTAGCAGTAAGTAGCCTATGAGGATTAGGGTTAACAGGTTCGTGATTATGTGTTCAATGACACTCTACTACGCAAAACACAACTGTCATCAATTATATCTTCGGTGGTGACCAGTGCCTTCTGAGGAGAATTTGGTAAGCAGAAATTGTGTAGGAAGCTTTCGTGTGTGTGTGTGCATTTTCTGAGAAGTGAATTATGTGATAATTATTCTGCTCTGTGACCATAGACAAACACACCGATGAATTACGTTATAAGAAATAGAGTGAGCTAATGTTAATACTGGCCCGTTGAAGGATGTATATTCAACAATGATATTTATATCACATTCGTATGTGGTATGCATTAACTGAATAAATAATTATCTCTGCTTTATCTTCTGCATGTCTCTTTAACAACGGCTATTCAAACAATACTTGGGATTAATCCTCGGATAATACACAAACAGGTATGTATTGCTAAATATCTAATTGCTTATGCGATTATCAGCGTCGATGAGAGCCTCAGAGATTGAGTGAAAGAGAGAGAGAGAGAGAGAGAGAGAGAGAGAGAGAGAGAGAAGAAGGAGAAGAAGAAGAAGAAGAAGAAGAAGAAGAAGAAGAAGAAGAAGAAGAAGAAGAAGAAGAAGAAGAAGAAGAAGAAGAAGAAGAAGAAGAAGAAGAAGAAGAAGAAGAAGAAGAAGAAGAAATTGGAGATATACAGTTATATGTAAAGACAAACAAAAAATATACAAGCACATATAAACACGCATAAGTATATCCAAAGATATACATCCGCTACACACATATATGTACACACACACACACACACACACACACACACACACACACACACACACACACACACACA
>NC_068982.1:19751743-19755813 GCF_001194135.2 Octopus bimaculoides
ATATATATATATATATATATATATATATATATATATATATTCATACACACACATACATATATACATATAGTTGTATGGAAAGAGAGAGAGAGGAAGAGAGAGAGAAAGCGATAGCTACAATTGCTACAGGGCATCATTTGTTCTGGGGGCGGGTGGTAGTTCAGTCGATTATATTGTCCCAGTACTTGACTGTACTTTATTTTATTGGCCCCGAAACAATGAAAGGCTAATTCGGCCTCAGCCGAGCTTGAATTCATAATGTAAAGCCAGAAAATTGCTACAAATATTTTTTCAGGCACGATAACTATTATGCCAGCTCACCACCTTAAAATAGACATGCATTTCAAGCTTCGACATCGGCTGTGTGTGTATACGTGTCAATAAATGTGTATACGTGTCAATAAATATGTATACGTGTCAATAAATGTGTTGATCTTATATGTATGTGCGATGTATGCAATCTTCTTTTGCCATCTAATTATAGCATTTGCTAATATTGATATATTCCGTGATAGATATCTATAATTTTACAAGCTATCTACGATTGCAGTTCATGATGCTGATAATCTTATTCATTTATTCTTGCATTTATATATCAAGTCACTGAATCATTTACGTATGCAATAAATGAGTGTGCATTGAAAATACGCATCTTATATTCAATGATTCTATCAAATAACATATGTAGCGGTGTGGACATTCATTATTATTTTGAAACCAACATTTAATTATCATTCTCCATATATTCTCAAACATTTGCAACCATCTAACACTTTCAGAAACAAAATAAAATTGTTTGTATATTCATTCGAATTTTCACAAAGGTGACTCTTTCGAAGTGAAAACAGGAAATCTCAAAGGTGCATTGTTACATTCCATAGCACAATGGAAATTATTACTATCACGCGATAAATTATATCTACAGTAGGCAGTTACCTTATGTAAATAACAGCAATCATCAGTATATAACTTTAAGGATGATTGATTATACAGTAACAGAAGTATGGGAATTATTCATAATATTTAAAATCTCTTGCGTCTATTCAGGATTTCTCTAAATTTTATCATACACATTGATTTCCTTACTTCATAATGTCCTTGGTATAGTTTTGCATATTAAAACGGAAAGCGTATGAAAACATGCCAAAACCTAATCTCCATCAGCATCTGTTTCTCTTCTGATATTAGAAATTCCGTATCTGAGCGGAAACTCTCATTGGAAATAAAATATCACAGATATTTTAATGTCTCCTCATATCTTCTAAACATGCATGGCAATCACTCTACATGTTATAGGAAAAGGAAAAACAAGAAAAGAAAAATGAAGAAAAAAGGAGGGGAACAAGCAGCAGATGACGGAAGTGTGGAGAGTGGTAAACCTCAAATCCCAGAACAAGTCGGGTGCTCAGCCGCACCCTGCGATAGCGTCGCTGCTTGCCAGCGACACTCGCTACAGTAGCCAATCCACAGGGAATCGCAATTTACACCTGATTAGTTAAAAGTTTATTCAGACCGTTAGAGCAGCTTCAAAATGTTATGAGTTACTCATTGCTGACAACACTAATGAAAACCAACTAGTTGCTTACTCAATAGCTCATAACCCAAACTTGAGCGCAATAGCAATTAAATTATAGTCTTCTTTGCACACAGAAGTTAATTTGTCAAAGGGGATATCATCATTACTTGCAATATTAGCAGTGATTAATTATGTAACTTTCATTCTCATTAACACTCGAGATGATATATGTAAACGTGTTGTAATACAGCACCACTTTACACGTGGTAATCGAAACATGATATGTTAGATATATAAATCTATATCAACTACATATAGGATATATGTATGTACGTCATTATTAAGTCTTATTTCAAGATGTCTTGCCAATTGAGAAAGAGTCGGTTCCTAACCTAGATTCAAGGCTCCATTGGAATTTCAACAACATCAACATGGTATTTTTGTATGTATTTATGTATGTATGTTTACGTGCAGATTTGTATGTCTTGTTTTATGTGTGTCTTCTCACGCATACATATATACGTAAAAGATAAACTTCTGGAAAGTTTTACATATTATTACCATACCGGTGATGGTTTGAATATGTATGCATGTATGTATTTATGTATGCATGTATGTATTTATATATGCATGTATGTATTTATGTATGCATGCATGTATGTACATTTATATTTGTGTAGTTGAATAAAATTTGCGTAAAAATCTTTCAGTATGATATGCAAAGCTATCCATACTTTTAGGTTATCGGATGTCGGGAATTCCAACCACGTTTCCGAGGTTCGCTACCTCAAAAGTTCCTTTATAGAATCCAGTGGGAATACTCTTGTATTGAATATACATCTGGAATTCCAAAGTATTCGTAGAGTTTATATAAAGAGATGACTAAGAGAAAATGGATAGAACAACATTTTTCATTTGAAATAAAAAATGTGGATCCATCCATTCTTTTTTATTCACTTCTATACATATATATATTTGTATATATGTATGCATTAATGTATGTATGTAAGCATGTATATGTATATATACTAATGTAAATCTACAGATATAGATAATTAAATATCTATAATTAAATACATGTAAACACATACATTCACAAGGTCACACACATTTTTTAAACAATGACATAAATCAACTTCAAGAAACACTTTTGCAATGTGTATTAGGATTTCTATGTATTATTTGAAAGATATATTTCACTTATCAATTATGCAAAGCGTGACCAAGAAAGTACAATTTATATAATGGATTTCAACCATTAATAATACCATCTATGGCATTAACAGAAAGCAAATATATGCTGCATCTACATTCATAGATTATTTGTCAGTCGCCTCTTTCTAACTGGTGACTTTTATCACCTTTTACTTTAGAGATTTCGAATTATTATAACAATATTTTTGATGTTTTACTTATATAACTACTTAAAATTCAAAGTTTCATCAATAACGAAATATATATCATTGATATTCGTACGGTTATATTTATAAACACTGAATGCGTTGTTAGCAGCACATAGTAACATATTAGTGTGGGAAGAACTTCCTTCACAACCACATGGTTTAAAGTTCGATCGCAAAGCGAGGTGAACTGGGCGATTGTCTTCTGCTATAGCCCCGGATCGACTAAAGACTTGTGAGAGGAATAGTGGTCAGAAATTGAAAGGAGCCAATTGCGCGTGTGCGCACGTGTGTGCGTGTGTGTGTGTGTGTGTGTGTGTGTGTGTGTGCGCGCACACACACACACACACACACAAATGGACTAAAATGTAGAAAACGCCGCTCCTGCATTGTCGTAATCCAATGACTAAAGCAAATTAAAGATAGACGATTAAAGGCAATTGTTAACTGTTGTGTCACTACGAACGTCATTCGTTGCTCACCAGCACAAGCCTTTTGAAAACTCTTTAATCAGTGACGTCACCACGATTGTATGAGAAACGAATGCACAAATCGAAATTGACAGATCAGCATTTCAAGGTAGAATACAAATACAAGTTGTTAATTTCATCAACAATGCTAAGAAGGCACACACCATTCAGTTACATAAATGGGATGGTTATTGACGATCCCAATGAATCTTTTAACGATGATGAAAAGATCAGGTTACGCATCAACTATGCCTTATATTGCATCTTGCTGGGGAAAAGCCTTTAGTTTTAGTAATACGAGTCCATGGAAATGGAAATTGGATGACATACGGAAATAAATCAGAGAAATAAAAGCATTGTTAACTGCAAATGTTCTTTTCTTGTCGATAGAGAGATTTGAAATGTTTGAACTGGATAATTAATTCTACCCATACTACTACATATATATGTGTGTCTGTGTGTGTGTTTGTGTGTGTGTGTGTGTGTGTGTGTGTGTGGGTATGTGTGTGTTTATGTGTGTATGTGTGTGTTTGTGTGTGGGGGGTGCGTGTGGGTGTGAGTGTGTGTGTGTGTGTGTGTGTGTGTGCGTAAGGTGGTGAGCTGACAGAAACGTTAGCACGCCGGGTGAAATACGCAGCGGTATTTCGTCTGTCTTTACGTTCTGAGTTCAAATTCCACCGAGGT
>NC_068982.1:19756070-19767329 GCF_001194135.2 Octopus bimaculoides
ATATATATATTCGTGCATATACATGTAAGCATACAAAAATGTATATATATACATAAGTGTGCATATGAATGTGTGTATGCATATAGTGGTTACGGTGTTCGATTCATGATCATCAGATTGTGGTTTCGATTCCTAGACTAGTCAATGACTTGTGTTCGTGAGCAAAAATTTGATTTTAAGTTTCTCCAGTTCGTCGTCTATGCAGTTGAATAATCCATTGATGGTCCGGCGTTCCGTCGATGGCCGAATATACTCGCCGGAGAAACCGGGAAACCAGCCCTGTGCTTCTTCTATATGGTTAAGATTAAACGTGTATACACACACACATATATGTGTGTGTGTGTGCGTGAGTGCGTGTGTGCTTGTGTGTGTGTCTGTGGGTATGTGTGTGCACATGCGTACTTTTATATAGTAATGGCTCGGTAGGTTATTGCAAGGAAAATTGAATTGGCAACGGTGTTCCAGAAGATCAATATTCTATAATATGAGGAGTATGGGCAGTGGTTACTGTTGAACGTCGAAGAGGCCAAACGTTTGTGAAGTATGAAGAGATGCATCATTCAGCAGACTTGGAGAGTTATACAAGAGAGTAAAAGAGGTAGAGACGGGAGAGTATATATGCTACCGATCATGAGATTGTATCACATATGACACCTCCATCAACTAACTCAGTTCTCCCCCAATTTCCTTTTTATGGTTACTTACTAGTAGGGATATATGGATTTCAACAGCACCATCTGAACAGTAGATGCTAGATCATGTTGCTCTGGCGTGATATTTGTTGCGGGATGCAGTTAAAGGTATGGGCTAAAATATTTTTCTGATAAGAGAACGTAAATCTTTGTGATTAACTTTTTCCTACGTTAAAGGCTTGTCTTTCCCAGTATTCTCAGTGATTGCAAAACCTACCACTTATTATGTTCTACTCGGATTTCATTCAGACCTTTAACTTTTATTCAATACTATTTATAGATATGGGGAATGTGTATTTTTTGTTGTTAACGTAAAGAATTTTGGCATAATTCCATTGAAAAATCTTTTCATGACTTTAGTTCATCAACTCAGTGAATATTAGGCGAGAGGTATCAAGTTACATTACAATGACGCCTGGATATGGAGGCTTGCAAAGTGAAGAATGTTTTCTTTTGAAAAAGATATAGTTGTGCTAAAAGTTCTTGCAAACAGATGGAGCTATGTAGATATGAAATGCAAAAAGCAACATTGCAGTCTAATGTTGCATGGTTCAGAGTTGATAAACTGTGTTCTAGATGGTGCTCTATAAGTACGCCATGGGATATTTCAGTCTGACAGGATACCACAAATCCAAGAGAAATGGACGCATCAGTTTTGTCATGACTGTACTACTCAAACTGGTATATATATTATCATCTGAATTATGGAGGTGTCTAATATATAGCTGAGTCAAGAACCTGGGAATATTGTTCTAGTAACATAAGGGAATAACTGGCATAGAAGACAATATTTTGACATTTCTAAATCGATATATCTTGTTAGACAAGTATCTAGTATTTCTGTCAGCTAAAATTAGCTAATTCAAGTATCCACCAAAAGAAAAAGTGTCTAACTTTTTAAGTTCAAAGCAAAATCGGTCAATTTTTAAGTTCAAAACAAAATCGGTCATTAATTTTTCTTAAAATACGAGTAGAAATTTTAGCTTTTAAATAAATTAATTGATTATGAACTCTATTACGTATCGAATGCGACAGATAGTTATCAACAATCCAATATTATAAACAAATGATCGTTAATCTTATTAAGGTATCAGCTGCCACATATTTAATGCATGGTGATGACAAAGACTAACCAGCGTCCTTGTCAGACGTGTCTTCAAAATAATAGCAGGTGAAAATAATTTAAATCAATGGATATTAATAAAAACAAACACTCTAAAAATTTAAGCAGATTTATAACCTCCGATATATATCTGATGATAGAGAGAGAAAGGGAGAGAGAGAGACAGACAGAGAGAGAGATAGACAGACACAGAGACAGAGAGAGAAACAAAGAGAAATAGAGACAGAGACAGAGACAGACAGGCAGACAGACAAGCAGACAGACAAGCAGACAGAGACAGAGACAGGGACAGAAAGAAATACAGACAGAAATGGAGAAAATAGGAGAAACTATAAATTAGACGTTAAACAAATTTAAATGACAACTCATTGCTAACTTCCGGATTTTTGCCCACTGTTGTGAAGTTATTTTGAAATGGTTGAAATGGTGAAATTACTAGTTAAGCATAAACTGGCAATTTTAATTTATGATATTATTCGTATTTTTTCTTTCAGAGTGTAAAGGAAGTTATATCGTGTTTAAATATCGATTCTGTCCAGAAACTTGCAAGGCATGGATACAGAAAGCTAATCAAGCTTAATATATTAGTGTGAAACCAGTGATCCAGGATACCCTTTAACTGTTTGTGACGGGAAAATTTGATCCATAATCCATTTCATCCAGTTTAAAAGGTATGAGAAAAACAATATCTGACATCTTGAACACTTTCCCTTCTTGCGAGAGGATGAGAAATAGTCACAGAGAAGGAAAAAGTGAAAGAAAGAGAAAATATATCACGTTGTTACCGTCTAAGTCAAAAAATCTAAGGCCCGTTAGCAGCACTTTTCTGTGTCCACTTTCTCCGATTATTGGATTAGTCACTTCGCACGGGAATTCAACTCGTACAAGTCTTCTGCAAATATATAATATTGGTTTGAATTTTATCTATTCTAGCTGTGGTTAAGCATAAACCTCAGTCTATGTGAATAAATAATGTACTGCAATCTAACCTGTTTTCTACCCTTACTACAATCACCATAAGTGCTGCAAATTCACAGTATCATTAGCTTGTCGGACGAAATGCTAATCGTCATTTCTTTAGACTTTAGGCTCTTTCATCTTTCGAGATCGATAAAATAAGTACTAGTTAAACAATGGGGTCGATGTAATCGACTAAACTTTCCCACCAAAATTTCAACCCTTGTGCCTATAGTACAAAAAATTATTACGATGACCATATTTCAGACTGGAAACGTAACAAGTTGTCTGATGATTTTCTTATGGACTATACTTTTCAATGGATAAAATCCTCGTTAAGAAAGATGTGTTCTCATAGTACTCCTCCCCCCATCTCTCTCTCTCAACCTCCACTCTCTCTCACTCTCACCTTGTCTCTCCCTGTCTCTTTCCATCTCTCTCCGTTTCACTCCGTCTCTCCATTTCTTTCTCCAACTTCCTTTTTCTCCCTCTAACTTTTCTATTCTGTTTTAGAAAATACTTTTAAAAAAGTAGTTTATTTTCTGTAACTATATTTAATACTAAATTTAACATATTTCTGTATGATGATGGCCATAATTGTAGTTTGTTTAAGACAATGACTGCAAACGTGGAATATAGCAATAATAATAATAACAACAACAACAACAACAACAGCAGCAGCAGCAGCAACAACAATAACGACAACAACAACAATCATAATAATAATAATAATAATAATAATAATAATAATAATAATAATAATAATAATAATAACAAAAATAATAATAATAAGCAGATGGGAACAGAAACCTCTGCATGGCAAGTATGTGGGCCATATCAAACAACCTGATGTCGATCAGAATCACACGCATCAATGGTTACGAAGCTCATGGCTTAAAACAGAGAGTGAAGGTTTCATATTGGCTGCTCAAGACCAAAGCTTATTAACCCAGAACTATCCAGCCAATGTGATAAAAAATGGAGCTGACCCACAATGCCGATTCTGTAACGATGAGATTGAAACTATAGATCAACTACTCTCAGAGTGTAGAGTCTTAGCACCTGTAGAATATAAAGCAAGATATGACAGAGTCGGCCAATATTTACACTGTACAATATGCCGGCATAATAAAACAAAACCGCTGACAAATGGTATAAACACCATCCTGAAGCTGTGACTGGGGGAGAAAATGTGTCGATTCTATAGCACTTCCCCGTACATACCGACAAATCTATGAACGCTAATAAACCGGATGTTATTATAAAAGATCAGACAAAGAAGATGTGTTTATTAATTGACATGAGTATTGCTTGCGATCATAATATAGCGGCGAATGAATTTGACAAGATCAGTAAATATAAAGACTTGCTAATAGAAATTGAAAACAATGTGGCATCTCAAGGCGACTACCGTACCAGTGATTGTAGAATCTCTCGGAATGATAAAAAAAAATGGTACTGAAACCTATTTGAAAATGATACCAGGCTTACCATCCCTACAGGAAATGCAAAAAATCGTATCAACTGGAACGACTCATGTACTGAGAAGAGCATTATCGCTGTGAAAACAACATCCATTCATGAATTTATTTATTTATTAATTTGTTTTAAATACATATTTTACCTGTGAATTTGCGTGTGTAAACTGGGAATGCATACAATGAGCTTCTCTGCACTAGGTGTACGGAAAACACTCGGCGAGAACAGAACAGTGTGTGGATATAAAATTGGTGACGAGAAAATAAGTCATCTATTTTATATGGAGGACTTCAAGTTCTATGGCAAAGACGATAATGAACTTGAAGGTCTATTACGTACTGTGAAAGCATTCAGTGAAGACATCGGGACGTAATTTAGTCTTCGTAAATATACCAAGACCACTTTCCAGAAAGGGAAATTGAAGACCTCACATTCATCGGTGTTGGTTGTTAGCACAGTCATAAAAGAAATCAAGCAGGAACAAACTGATATATTACCTCGGAATAAATGAGGATTCTACCATTCAGCACGCAAGCATGAAAGAGAAGATCGGGAAGGAATGTTACAGAAGGAGTCCTAAAATCCGAGTTAAAGAAGGTGTTAGCTATAAATTCCTTAGCAGTTCCGGTTGTTATTTACAGTTTCAATCTGTTGAACCGGAATATGAGCAGAATTAGGAAGATTGACAGGAAAATCCGTAAGCTACTGCCTTGCAAAAAGATGCACCATCCAAAAGCAGACGCAGATCGTCTTTACTTACCCAGAGCTCCAGAATGTCGGGGCGTGATCCAATTTGAAATCCCTTACAAAACTGCACACAATTGAACTGGTGAAATATCTTGAAACATCTAACGACTGGATGCTAAAGCTCGTTGAAAAGCATGAAAGACGCAAGAAGCTTCATTCTGTTATGAAGGAGAACAAAACATTTCCAAGTGAGTTTATGCATAATACCCAGGTTGAACAGCATGATGGAAGTACGGCAAATGTAGTTGCAAAGAACGTGAAATAAGTAGCAAAATAAAATATGTTTGAACAATTGGCTGATAGGTAGGAATGAAAACCACTGCATAGAAAATACGTGACTCGTAGAAAACAAGCTGCTGTAGACCAGAAGCACATCCATCAGGCAGAGAGTGAAGGATTTATCTTGGCTGCTCAAAATCAGAACTCAATAATAATAATAATAATAATAATAATAATGATAATAATGAAAATAATAAAAACAACAACAACAACAACAATAATAATAATAATAATAATAATAATAATAATAATAATTATTATTATTATTATTATTATTATTATTATTATTATTATTATTATTATTATTATTATTATTATTATTATCATCATCATCATCATCATCATTAATGAGATTGTTGTTGATGTTATTCAAGTTATAAATTTTCATTATCTATATTGTTTCTTCAGACTTACCCTGCTCGATTAACGTATCTCTTAAGATGAGAGTTGATACATCTGTTGCATTATTAATTAACTAACGCACTAGAAAAACAATAATCTCTGGCGTACTTTTCTACATTTAAAGAAAAGATTCCTTGTGTATGTAAACACGTATCTATTCCCGACTCAAAATAGTTCTCTAAGCATGCGGAAGGAGATAATACTACAGCAATAGCTACTGGATGTTTCCTATCTGCCAATTAATTTTTGTTCAACACTGATAAATCTTCTAGTATTTATGTGTTTATCTTCTTACAATAAATTTTATGAGCATTGCACTCACGATTTTACAGAAATGAGGTAAGGGAATAATCTCTTGGTAGCTGAATATTAGTTCTCTTCTTCTTTAAATTCTTGAACATTACACGCATGCGCGCACGCACACACATGCACACAAACACATATATATATACATGTGCATATATGCATATGTAAATAAATATTTATACATGTGTGTGTGTGGATAAATCGTCATCAATCCAAATCAGTCGAGGAAAAGAAGTGAAATTGAAAATGAAAATGCAAAGTGAATATAGTAGAATCAATTAGAATTTGATTATATATTAAAATATAGAAATGCACCTGACAGGTTTCACATAAGATTTTCAAAAGTGTACGGAGTTGTGTCGCGAATTATAACTATTTTGTCTGTTGTTATAACAATAGTTTGTTTATAAAGTAGGGATATAGCTCAGGACGCTATCGGCTAATGTACAAAGTGATTGGTCAACGTTAATGTATTACGCACATGTGACAGTCACGTGAGAAAGTCACATAAAGGCTTTTCTGTACTGAATATGTCATATGACGTTAGGAAAGAATGATATGAATAAGTATTAAAATACTTGCTTACTTATAAATTTATAAATGAATATTGGTTATTATTCTACCGTAAGTACTTGTTCCCGCCCTTTGAAAATGATACAACATATCCTTTCTTTGTTAATAAGGCGTGGGGTAAGTAAGATAACGGAGTGTGGAGAAAATAAGATAGATGACAGCTACTACATGAATTTTGATTTTATTTACGACGACACAATTAGACATTCTACAATAATTAATTCATAAGTAAAGGAAAATCGTGCATTACTGTTATCTTTATTACGTGTTCAGCAGTGGATTGTACATTTTGTATTAATGAACTTCGCTTATTATATCTTGTTTGGTTTTGTGTATTGTGTGTAAATTGACAGAGGGGAAAGACAAGAAATTTGGGATACATGGCTTCGAGTATGCGTCCAGATGTTCACTAAGTGGAATTTGTCTTGTTTTTGGATCACGTATTTGTTGACGATCAATATATAATCTCATTATTAAAGTGATTTTAATTTCTCCCATGTCGCCTTCCCTGCATCCATTGCATTTGATGACAGAAAAACAATTAAAATGTTGCTTTTTTTACAGTAAAATCTTGTCCTGATATAAATTTACACCTTGTGTCCTCAAGAATGATCTAACAAGTTCCACGACTGGACCAGTCATACCATTTAACTACTGGAGTTGAGTACATAGTTGGTAGTTTCATGTGGTGAGTAGCTTTTCTCTAGATTTTGTTTGGGTTTGCATTTGATCTTGTGCCTTTGCTCATTACTTGGTCATCACTCAAAATGGCATATTATGATGCATAATGCTGACATTTTAGGAGAGGTTTTAACATAACGTATATTCATTGTTATTTGGACACAAGGAAGTGTAAATTAAGATTTACATACTGTTCAAGAAATTATACCTTATTACACATCTACGTGTATGTCTGTGCATGAGTGTGTATAGTAACGACTTTTCTAGGTAGGTAGGCAGGCGGGCAGGCAGGCAGACAGGCAGGCAGGTAGGCAGGCAGGCAGGCAGGCAGGCAGGTAGGTAGGTAGGTAGGTAGGTAATTTCTTTGGCACGATGTAAATTTTACGCTTGTCTTCCCAGTGAACAAATAACCATAATCATGAAAAATTAATTTCTATTTAGAACTGCCGGCTAAATAAACTTCACATATTATGAGTATAATCCACTGAAATGAGGCAATAATCATTTACAAAACAACTATATCTTAATTAAAAACGAATATTTAAACACACATCGTTGCTTCAGCAACACTTTCAATAAGCTCTAAATGTATGTACACACAAACGCACAAATATATACACACATGCACTCACGCACTCACACACACATACGCACGCATATATATATATATATATATATATATATATAATAGTGTAAAGTTATTAACTATTTCTTTTGTTTTTCTCAATTATTTCACATGTCCTAGTTGTGGAAGGACATATAAAATAATTGAGCAAGGAACGACCCCAAAATTCAAGAATGGGAAGGTACTCGAAGTGAATGCAAACATGGATTGCCAAATAATAATTCTCATCCATTGCATCACATACCTGCAATGCACCGAAATCTACACTGGAGAAACAGGGTGTAAACCAACCAGTTATGTAAACGTGCATAAAGCAAGAAATCAAAGATTTATCTCTTAGAAATGTTTCGAGACATCTGTGCAAATGGAAAATTTAAATTATTCCCGTTTTACAAAACAGAAGATGGAAAATGATCGCCTAAGAAGGACAAAAGAAGGATACTTTATGAGACAGTATTTTTTTCAAAAGTAAAGAGAAACTCGAAGGAGATAATACTATAAACGATAGTGTGTTAATTGGTTAAAAATGCCTTTAGATAGAAAACCTCAAAGGCTGCGCGTTGAGCTCGAACTTACACCTTGTGTAAACAGGACAGACGCCAACAACATACAATTTTCGCTGGTGAGAATAAAGTTTCTAAGATGGCAAGAATAATTCGAAGGATAGATTTGTTTCAATGGTAGGACGTCTGTTATGTTTAACGAACACACGCAACCTTTACTTCGCCTAACTAAAGGTTTCTTTACCCATTATTCACACGTTATTAAATATAGCTTTATCCGCTTTGAGCGTCATAGGTCCAAATATGAATTATTTGACTTTCTTTCGAAGCTTCTACCTTCTTATGACGTAAGCAATATATATGTGTGCGTGTGTCCGTGTACGTATGTGTATATATATATATATATATATATATATATATATATATATATATATATATATATATATATTGTTCATAGTTAATAGTTAAATATACAGTAACTCATATATTGACGGACAAAACAAACAGTATACACAGTCAAAGAAAATCATACTAATAGTCACATGCTTCACACATTACCTCTTTACAGCATTTCACTTAAGTCTGAGACCTTCTATAATTGTAGCAAATCGATATTACATGCTAGGTCTTAGAGATTCTCTAGTCATTTATTTATACGGAGAAGAAATGTCGGCCTTCTCCTTCAAAATTAGATATTGCCGCAAAAAGTTCTAGGTTGGCCGCTCTTTGACTCACATATAAAACTTGTTATTATTGAAAATAGAAACACCTCGGATGAGAAATGAAGAATGGCATGAAATATATCTAATAGAAAAGAAATATTAAAACAGAAAATATCGAAGTGAGGGAAATTAAGTTGATACCAGAGTAGGAGAATAAACGTTTTAATCATTAATGTCGCGTTGGGTGACCATTGATGAACTTGCCAACAGTAAGGATGTTAAAGATAAATTGGTGTCAGCAAACTCGTCATTCTATTTAATCTATTGCCTGCGGTAGAATATTACATTTACATTCTGTAAGTGAAGTGAAAAAGCTAAATCTATTATAGAATATCTTACACAATCTTGGTTCAGCAGAAGCTTATAACCATATTAGGTCACTCACTTTCATAAAAATGCACATATTAATAAACATCTGTCAAGATCGAAACACAGGTGGCTGTGCCCATTGCGCTTGCGTATAGCCTTAGCGTGAAGCAAACATACACAAGCAAACATACACTCGCGCACATACATGTACACACTCACATACACCCGCGCACACTCACGCGTGCATATGTACGTATACATGTGAGAGTGTACATTGTATGAATATATTTTGTCATAAACAGCTGAGAGAACAAACTAGCGACTGTGTAATGAATAGGAAGCATTTGTGTTACATGGTCTAAAGAAATATCCCCAATACGGACAGGGAGTCTAATGTCCTTAACGATCCCAGAAGAGTAAATCCTTCAAACATGTGAGGAATAGACATTATATAAGTATTCCTGGTGAAATTAATCGTAAAATTATTACTACGTCAAGGTTACACGTTGGAACTGCAGTCCTATTGGAATTAGGTTGTGCTGTATCATTGAGACATAAAGCTGCTGGCAAATGCATTTTACTTTATATCAGAGGTTGCGTTTTATTCTTTATATATCCCATGGCATTGAGAAGCAATTTACAAAGATCTGTAACTTCAATTATACAATAAGCCAAGAAGTTGTTGGTTATATCATATGTATATCAAGATGGTGACAGAGAGTAGAGAGAGAGGGGGGAGAGAGAAAGATAGGAGATAGAGAACTATTGTTCAATATCTCAAGTTTAGATAAGGAGGACGGTTTGGCTATTTCACGCAGGATGGGCAATCAGGTATCGTAGAGATTCGAAGACAACTTTGTTATTTATTCACAGTGTGCCGACGATATAACTATCACAATCAAATCAACGGTAGCAAAGTTCAGACAATTAACAACTATCATTGTAGGCATGTGAAGATTTTACATCTGTGTATGTATGTATGTATGTATGTATGTATCTTTCAATATCAGTAAGGATCCCTATCTCCGTCCAGCTGTACCTTAATAGCAGCTCGCAAAGTTCATCTTCAAAATATACTTTGATACAGCAATTTTAGCTAGAGCATCGTTCTCTCTCAACTCCTCCACCTCTTCCTCCTCCTCATTCTACTACTACTACTACTACTACCACCATCACCACCACCACCACTACTATCACTATCGCTACTGTTGATGCTGCTGCTGCTGCTGCTGCTGCTGCTACAAAGAGATGCTTACCGAGAAAAACATCAGCGAGCAATTAGATTATATAATGCTTCTTACCTATTTGAGATTTGGCGGAAGTCAGAGCGTTTAAACCCGACATGCAATAATGCATCTATTCATTCTCACCTCGTTCTGAAAGATTCGAACGTGTTCCTTCTCTCGTCAGTTTCATCGCTGCGATTGGTAACTTTGGCTAAGGAAGCAGTCAAAACAGACTGAACCGAACGTTAATTTCTTAAAACGTCTAATGCGAGAACGCTCGTGCATAACTAAATTTATAAATATAAATACACATACATTGTGCACACGCACACACTCACACATACAGATATATATACTCACAAAAATATACACGCTTATATATGTAAATATATATGTACATATATGCACAGCGGAGTTTAGGATCAATCTGTGCTTAACGGCTTTACTCTGCGTGGTTTAGCTTTGTCATTATGGCAACAGTCCGGATATTTATTGATCATACCACATATGTGTGTTTCTATATATCTGTTGTAATGTAATTTGTTACGTACAATTAATAACGTAACCAGACAACAGTAAAAACAACGTAACGAACTAACAAATAATGGTACTGTGAATATATATATATATATATA
>NC_068982.1:19767538-19768853 GCF_001194135.2 Octopus bimaculoides
ATATACCAGCATTATACATTTTCTTCATGCGTGATATGAGCACAAGTGTGGGACTTCACTGATTTTTGACGCTAAACTTGCTCCATAAAGTTGTAAATCCATATGTTCATCCATTGATGCTTTCCTGAGAATTACGTGATGACATGACTATGTGCTCTGCATATATATATATATATATATATATATGCATATGTATAATTTCATGGAAGTATATGTCTTTTATGCATACTGTCGAGAAAATGCATAATGTATTTATAATCGATATCCAAACGTATCTACTTTGGATGATGGTGAATTGGACGGCATGTCGTGACTGAAATTTTGAAGTATGAAAAGTTGCTTTCTTGCATATTTAAGAAGTTCACTGTTGCTGCTATGATATTTTATGGCCTTAGCTATGCTGCTCCAGCTTATAAGGGGTCGTTGAATTTCTCCTCTAAAAGTGTCCGTACCATATTAGAGAAAGATGTGCTTCTTTTGCTTTTGTCTCTGAACGAAGCTAAATGCTGCGTATATCTTTCTATCAAAGTGTTTCCCATCATGTTGTAGTTCCATTCAAATGCGCAATGTTGGCCTTATAAACTAATAATTTTTTCTGCATGCCTCTATTGCTCACCGGACAGTTGTCTGGAGATCTAAAATTACAGGAACTTGAATGGTGGGGTCTAATGTTTCTATTGTTTCTGATTTTAAATGATCGACGCTATGTTGGGAAGGCAGCTATAGCTAACTTTGATTATATTGCTATTGAAGATCTACTGGTATGTATGTGAGTGAGAGAAGTAGTCATCGATAAGTTCCAGGAATTTTCTAGCAATGATCATGGCCACATTCATGCTCTATAGAGGACTGTGCCATCATATTTTTTTTTTGTCTAAGCATGTTGGCGTATCTACATTTCATTCAATATTAGTTATGCTACTCTGAAAATTGGATCTTTCTAATGCGGCGCTGTAGTATGAGAGTGCCTTTCTGAAAGTTGCATTAATAGCGGATAGGTTGGAAACACACCTAGTAATGTTTTTACCTAATTCTTTGATTATTAGTGATAGGCCGCTATAACTTTCTTTTGACTTATAGTGGGGCTTGCGTTTGCTTGTCCTCAGATTCATAGTACTTAAGGTTAGTGTTAATCGTAGTTTTTAGATTCATTTGGCTAAATATTTTGCAATCTTTTCTTTATCATATCCATATTGCGTCCATTTCTGTTCTGTACTATTCCAAAACCGTCGTCCCTATATAGATCCAGGTCGGCTTCTTTTATCACTTTTTATGTATGTATATATATATATATATATATATATATATATATATA
>NC_068982.1:19769057-19776202 GCF_001194135.2 Octopus bimaculoides
CTTTTAAAGGCATTTATTAACTTAAACGGTTTCGTTTTCCATGTTTACGTATTTCGTGTTGTTTACGTTTTTTGACGTCCTGTACCCGTATATGCATGTGTATATGCATATATATTTAAGTCTGTAAATGTATGTATATATGCATATATGTATATATATATATATATATATTGTTGTATTTGGAGATGGTGATGTCGCCAGTTTAGCCAATAATAAGACACGCATTATATATTTGGTGTTCATTTGCTTCTGCTTAATTTTATTTTTTTACATTAGTCGTATTTTGGCCAGTTCTTTCGTCACACTTCTGTGACCTCATCAGTGGTCCTTTGCTTTCTTCTTTCTTATTTGTGTGTCTTTCATTACTAACACTCAGCCATTTTGAGGAATGTTTGATAGTGAAAAATGAAGTTGCCTTATAAATATAGAGTGCGTATATCTCGAAATAGATATATTTGTTTTATATTACTAAGGAAACAACCGCGGTGCTTATATATTTACAAAATGACTGATCGTTAGTAAGGAAAGTCACACAAATAAAAAAGAAGAAAGCAAAGGACCACTGATTAGGTCACAGAAGTGTGACGAAAGAACTCTGGCAGAAATACGATTAATGTAAAAAAATAAAATAAAGCTGAAGGAAATTAACACCAAATATATAGTGCGTGTGTTTTTATTGGCTAAACTGGCAACATGACCATTCCCAAATGCAACAATATCTCTTTCAACACATGATTTCGCATCAAGAATCTTGCAAAACGAATATATAAATGTATAAGCTGTAATTTTTTGTATAATTATATATTGTTAGTATAACAATACATAAAAACGGGCTAGAGTTGAAGTGCTCAGCATGAGCTAGAATTCACGTTATAGTAAGAATGGATACATAAGGGTGGAAGACCGCAGGAACAATACCGTATATCCAACGCAAGATCTAATGTGTGTGTGTGTGTGTGTGTGTGTGTGTGTGTGTTCGATTCCTTCAAGAATCAATAAATAAATTTATAGTTTTCTGTCTCTAAAATGTGTAAAAAGTAAGGTACAATAAAGTAAACAGGCATACACAACGATATAAACTTTAGAAATATCATGAATGTTTAAAATATTTATTTAAAAATATTTATAAGCATGCATAGTTTCCACGTTGTATAAAAATATGACAATTAAAGATAATACATTACGATATATAAACGTACAGTATGATTTAACATATAATGGGTAAATATATACGATATGATACAATTTGATATGAAATTATAAATTTACATGTATTATATTAAAAACGTGTACATTAAAACGCACACACACACACACACACATATATATTAAATCTTGCGCTGGATATACGGTATTGTTCCTGTGGTCTTCCACCATTATGTATCCATTCTTACTATAATATAAACGTATATATATATACGACAATCACCGTTCAGTATTCGTTTACCAAATCCATTCATAAGGCCTTGGTCAGTCGAAGACTTCACTTAAAGGCACTTGCCCAAGTTGCAACGTGCTGAGACTGAACCCGGAACCCTGTAATTAGAAAGAAGACTTCTTATCACACAGCAACTGTAATACAAATAGATTTTCATTAGGAACAATTTCTGAACATAGCAATCTACGAACGGTTTGAAATCTATAATATTTTATTATACGCTTTGTTGAACGTATTAGAACTGGCAAACACTGAGCAGTCATGAAGACATGCTTTGTTCGGAATTAATGAATAAACACGAATATATCTTCGCAGTACTTCTATTCGAATATTTTATACATGCAAAATTTAGAGCGAGTAAATCAAGAAATGTGGTAGGAATGTGTGTGAAAGAAATTAGCAGACATATAGACAGGGAAAAATAATACCACAGGGAAAACAGAATCCTGATTGACAGGGTGTGGTTCCATGTAAGCTTCTTTTGCGCATGAACGGATTACTTGATGCAAAATGTGAATTTGCTGAGAAGTTGAAGGTAGGTTACATGTACGTTGAACGTTGCAATACATACAAACACATACAAAAACATACGTTAACTTCCATACATATTTATTACACGTACAAGTTAAAATATGCATTTAAAAACGCCCATGAATATAATTCAACATACACACACACGTACACACAAACACATACTCAGCCACAGACACACATGCACACACACACATCTAAATATATAAGCACCGCGGTTGTTTCCTTAGTAATATAAAACAAATATATCTATTTCGAGATATACGCACTCTATTTTTATAAGGCAACTTCCTATCGGTTTTCTTTTCACCATCAAGCATTCCTCGACTACCGTTTCAACCATTTTATATCTGTTGATTTTTATCATCATATTTCTCATTGTTTATTTAGTTTTATTGTTCCTATGGCAGTGTAGTTTGAGAGCAGGACAACATATGACGTATACACCGTCTAATTATTATCTATCTGTATGTCTGTTCTGAGGTAAATGACTCCAGTTTCACCGTTTAACTTTTTCCGATGCCGATTAAGCTATGCACTAGAAAAGTACTGCAGCTGATTTAATCGACTACACCCTTTACTCGAAAGTAGCTATCTCTTGCTGTTTTGAGGAGAGAAGAAGAAGAAGAAGAAGAAGAAGAAGAAGAAGAAGAAGAAGAAGAAGAAGAAGAAGAACAACAACAACAACAACAACAACAACAAGAAGAACAAGAAGAAGAAGAAGATGATGAGGAGGAGGAGGAGGAGGAGGAGGAAGAAGAAGAAGATGATGATGATGATGATGATGATGATGATGATGATGATGATGAAGAAGAAGAAGAAGAAGAAGAAGAAGAAGAAGAAGAAGAAGAAGAAGAAGAAGAATCCTTTCTATTAAAGGCACAAGGCCTGAAACTTGTGGGGAGGGGGCTGGTCGATTATATCGCCCTCGGGGTATAATTGGTGCTAATTTCACCAAACACAGAAAGGATGAAAAGCAAATTCGACCTCGGCGTAATTTGAACTCAGAACGTAAACAGGAACAAAATAGCGC
The DNA here is from genome assembly GCF_001194135.2 of Octopus bimaculoides. NCBI lineage: Eukaryota > Metazoa > Mollusca > Cephalopoda > Octopoda > Octopodidae > Octopus > Octopus bimaculoides. The sequence goes on from NC_068982.1 coordinate 19,772,060, forward strand.
AAAGCATTTTACCAACAATAATAATTATTGTCATGTCTTTATTGCCCACGGGGGGGTGGGGGCTAAACATAGAGGAGACAAAGACAGTCAAAGGGATTAAAGTCGATTGCATCGACCCCAGTGCGTAAATGGTACTTCTTTAATCGACACCCCGAAAGCATGAAAGGGAAAGTCTACTTCGGCAGAATTTGAACTCAGAATGTAGCGACGACCGAAATGCGGCTAAGCATTTCGTCCGGCGCGCTAACGATTCTGCGAGTTCGCCGCCATTAAAAAAATTATAATGGTAATAACAAGAACAACAAGGATAATAGTAATAATGGTTTCAAATTTTGTCACAAGGGCAGCAATTTTAGGGGAGGGGATGAGACGATTACATCGACCCCAGTGTTCCATTGGTACTTACTTTATCGACCCCGAAAGGATGAGAAGCAAAGTCGACCTCAGCGAATAATAATAATAATAATAATAATAATAATAATAATAATAATAATAAATGCCCGGATGCAGTACGAGGCAGTGGCTCTCATGTCTTCTGATCTTAACTAATTGGAAGTGTTATCATGTGCATTGTTTTGGCTTGGTATAAAAGATGGGCTACAGCAAATATTCTGCTTAATACCACAGATTTGCTAGTCAGTTGTTTGACCTTAACCTGTTCTGCATGTCCCTTGGTGGCTGACGATATGTGCACCTCTGATCATGAGCAGGAGTAGTGGGGGAGCATCATAGCCATGTGTTGAGATGAATTCTTTGGGGTTTGAATAATTCACCTTTGGAAATATGGGTGTTTTGCTAAACATCCTTAAGACGCCAAAACGTACAACGATAGGGCGGAAATATACGGAACAGTAGAGGTGAGATTCGTGACGGAGGATGAAATCAAGCAGGTTCCACAACACTGACGAATTATGAAACTGCCTTCATGTCAATCTACATTAACCGTAGGATAATAACAATAAAGATTGGCGATGAGATTCCAAATGTAAACATCTCATGGTTTGTGGCAGTGTTCCTCTTCGACATATGGAACAGCACTAGTATTCTACTGGTTAAGAGAGTGCAAAAATAAAATTTATTGAGCCAGAGATTTGAGAATGGAGCTGTAGATACAAAATAAATGAAGAAAGTATAGAATTTATCCCGAACCGCATCCGTTTGTCTCTCGGCATAAAACATGGCCGCGGAAGGCGCAAAGCCAAGGTGTCACTTGAGTGGGAACACATACCATCTCAAGGTTATATGTTCACTGCAAAGAATGCAAGAAGACAGAACCGCATTCATGTCGACACCATCAACACGACAGCAATAACACCAACAATATTAACAGAAGCAGCAGCAACAGCTGAAGGCTGCATAACGTCTATAATGATTGCAAATGCAACACTAAAACCAGCAGCCGCTTATTAAGCAGTAACAACAATAAAAAAAATAATTAATAAATAAATAAAATAATACCAACAATGCAAATAGCAGAAACAAAGCAACAAAGGAATCACTGCTCCCAAAAAACCAGCACATCACCAACAACAACGGAAACTGAAAGCCCACAAATAATAAATCAAGAATATAATGATGCCCCAAGACATACTCATCCTCGCTTGAAAACAAACAGAAATGCTGTGTGACGCAAACTAGGAAGCAAATGACAATAAATAACGGTCAAGAATACAAGTAAGATAAAAACAATGACGCCGAGACAGAAAACGGGGATGCGCAAACGGGCGGAAGAAACAACTCCTAACATCAAACCACAATCACCATGTCCAGTAACAATACAAATACTATCAACAACATCATCACTATCACTATCGCTGCTTACACAGTCACCACCTACTAACATAGAGACAACTGTTATTACACAAAACATTACATGCGCAAACCAAGGACAACCGCCAAGGGAAATTACACCCAAGAATACAGGCAACGTAGGGTTAAAGAAATACATAAATCAGCAGACACACATAACTCAGAATAATTTCGTAACACATACATATGACTCATTAACACATATACAAATTATCCGTTAAGTGCGATATATACACAGCAAATATCTTGACGAAGTACTGAACTTCAGAGGTGATATCCCAACAAGAGCAACAACATCAGCAGTATAAACTACGGTAGCATTAACGGCAGGTGGCCGTAACAACATCAACAATGATAGCAACTGCAACACTAAAGCCAGCAGTGACGAGAGAAGTAATAACTGCAACGAAATATATTTATAAAGACCTGCCTGTGGAAACACACGCAGCCGACCTGTTGGATGGTACACCGGTCCCTCCATAGGAATAAGATATCACCTTTCTCATCTTCCCGCACTAAAATTTTTGGCCTTGTGACGACGAGATAAATTGCTATACTTACAAATTTAGTGTGTATGCAAGGCAGTGTATAAAAACACATACACACATACACACACACACGCACCGTCGGATAAAATACCTGGCAGTAATTTTTGTTTTATACAATTAATCTTGCCGAAATCAATTTCGTGTTTCTTCGATTCGGTTTAAAAAAATAAGATCCAAGAATTTATTGTTGATTTAATCGATTGCCCTCTTTTCTCAAAATCTATAACTGTGTTTCCATATCAGAAATTACTTCAGTAGTCTGGTGTCAGGTAACAGAAACGTTAGAGTGTTTTGAAAAATACTTGTGACCTATTTCAACCTTTTTATTTTCGTTTTTGACTTTTCAATTTCACCAAGGACAAGTAGTAAACCATTTAACTGCATTCATTAAAATTAAATAGAATTGTTTATATAAATTTCATAGTTTTGCACAGAAGTAGAGAGCCATTAAGTAGGCAGGTAAATATTTTGAAAATGTTGAAAGTACATTTACAATTTAGTAAAAGCGTTTTTTTTTTCTTTTCGCATACGCAGATGAGATACTATATTCAGGAAATAAATTTAGTTTCCATTCTGTATTTTCTGTTGTAGATAAAGGAAAGCAGTTATTAGTTCAGCGTAGAGTATTTATTTAAATGCCTAACATTTTGCGCTCAACTTCCATCGAGGATATATTTTGCCTCTTTTGCATTCTGAATATAATAAATAAATAAATAAATAGATAAAGAAGACGTATTTATTTCCAAGGTTTTATGTTCACAGCAAAGAATGCAAGAAGACAGAACCACTTATCTGTCGACACCATCAACACGACAGCAATAATACCAACAACATAAATACATCCCAACAATGACCATCCTATCCTCTTTTACGGAAAATTAGGACATTATTTAATGTACACGTCTTTTTTGTAAGATAACAGCCTGTAAATATATTGTTGTTGTTGGCACTCCGTCGCTTACGACGTTGAGGGTTCCAGTTGATCCGATCAACGGAACAGCCTGCTCGTGAAATTAACGTGCAAGTGGCTGAGCACTCCACAGACACGTGTACCCTTAACGTAGTTCTCGGGAATATTCAGCGTGACACAGTGTGACAAGGCTGACCCTTTGAATTACAGGCACAACAGAAACAGGAAGTAAGAGTGAGAGAAAGTTGTGGTGAAAGAGTACAGCAGGGTTCGCCACCATCCCCTGCCGGAGCCTCGTGGAGCCTAAGGTGTTTTCGCTCAATAAACACTCACAACGCCCGGTCTGGGAATCGAAACGGCGATCCTATGACCACGAGTCCGCTTCCCTAACCACTGGGCCATTGCGCCTCCGCTGTAAAAATATAAGCGAGATGTAACTAATGTGTCTCAGACGGCGATCGACAACATAGATGCTGGCTTGTTGACTTGATCAGTAATAGCTGATGCTGTTGCTGCCGTAGGTAACACCAGGCCAGTCGTGATTGAGCAGGTGTATCACCATGTGAGTTTCAAATATGTCCACCTCATTCTTTTTAACCCAGTCATAGTGTATTCTCTTTACTCTCTTTTACTCTTTTACTTGTTTCAGTCATTTGACTGCGGCCATGCTGGAGCACCGCCTTTAGTCGAGCAAATCGATCCCAGGACGTATTCTTTGTAAGCCTAGTACATATTATATCGGTCTATTTTGCCGAACCGCTAGCTTACAGGGACGTAAACACACCAGCATCGGTTGTCAAGCGATGTTGGGGGGACAAACACAGACACACAAACATATACACACTCATACATACATATATATAAATATATATGTAT
>NC_068982.1:19776314-19778315 GCF_001194135.2 Octopus bimaculoides
TTATATATATATATACACATATATATATGATGGTCCTCTTTCAGTTTCCGTATACCAAATCCACTCACAAGGCTTAGGTCGGCCCGAGGCTATAGTTGAAAGACACATGCGCAAGGTGCCAGGCGGTGGAACAGAATCCGGAACCATGTGGTTGGTAAGCAAGCTACTTACCACACAGCCACTCCTACGCCTATTCTAGACATATGCTATATAACATTTCCCAGTAGACCAAAGTGTAAAGTGAAGGCTGCATAGAATTTTTTTCCTAGTAGACCGAGAAAGCTCGTGCCAGCTACTTTGGGTTCATATCAGAACTAGTTATCTCTGTGGTCACTTCAATCGATTATGCATTTCTCTAAGTAGTTTGAGACAGTTCGCAATAAAAACAAATTTTATTTTGTGTGTGTGTATGTCTAGCAGATTTTATGGAATGTAATTCCTCTGTTACCAATCTTCGCGAGAAAGCATTCTCTATTTATTTAATGTAAATTTCTCATAAGTTTACTGGAAGAAAAATGAAAATACATTGTAGAAATCTTTTCAAAATTCATGGGAAAAATCACCATCATGGCCACCGCCGTTATCATTATCATCGCCATCATCTTCGTCGTCATCGTTGTCATCGTGATCGTTATCAACATTATTGCAATCATGATTTTCTTCATAATTCTCATTGCCGTTATCATCATCATTATGAACAATAACAATGGATCTAAAACAAACAGCGTAAAAGATTAGAAGACGTGTGCGATTTAAGAATTTTACTATAGCTATTAGCACTATTGCTAAACGATTTTCCGTTTGTATTCCGCCATATTTATGTATATTACGTATATACTATAGAGCCGAATTGTGTAAACAAGGAGCTAATTCGACTTCATCATTGTTTTTATTTTTTGCTGTTTGATGATGCCATTGTCTTTTATTGCTTCGTTTCTTAAACATACACCGCCACCTTCGTTTTCCATTTTTGTTATGTGAATTGCCAATTACTTCAACATCCAGGCTTTCTAGACATTATGTACATTTTACACTTTTAGTTTTCTTTATATTGTTTTCTTTCTCCTGTTCTTATGTTTGTAATGTAACAGATGTAACAAGCATAATCACCTTCCATTATATACGACATATACTGGAGAATGATAAACGTTGTTTGATCAACTAAGGCCAAATTGTTTACAAATTCCCTTAAAACCACTCAGAGTTGAAATGATGGAAAATTAAATATTTACGTAAACAAAATGCTGAAACTGAAAGAACCACTTGAAACGTTATAGTTCGAAAGAGATGGGTTTTCTCTCATTCTTTTCAATTGTCTCATAATATTCAATGTGTTGAACGTGATTCACTTCCAAGTGATTTTGACGGTATTGAAAGCTTACGTGTAGTAAAACTCTAAGATGCCTTAGATTCGGGACCAAACTTGTTTTATTACTAAATCGTACTCCAGCTTTAGTGCTAAAGCACTGCGATCAGATTTAAGCAAACCTAAATTGTTGTTATTTGACATCTGTCAGAAGATATCAGTTTATACTTGTATAGACCTCGAAGTACACGTATCAAAAACATGCAGTCTCGTTTCAAAGTAGAAATCATTCATTATCGGTCAACTGAGCACTGCAGAAACCAAGGGATTTAACTATCAGCAATTCGAAGTAAGTTTTATATCAACTAACAGTAAACAGAAGCAGTGCTGTGTAAGTGAGAGAACGACGTTTCAAAACTTCGCTAGCGTCTTAGTGGAAAGGAGTGACTGGTATGGATGATGGCGTTTAGCCCCACATCAACGCTAATAGAGCAGACCAATGTTTAAACGCAATCTGGAAATAATATCCTAACATTTATTCCGATGCCGTAGACATAGGACCATATTTTGTAATAAATCTTAGAGTTTCCAAGATGTCTAGAAGCGATTTTGATGCACATATACAAATTGATTGTAAACAAGTGAAGTTGCGGATGTTTCGCTCTCATATATATATATATATATATATATATATA
>NC_068982.1:19778382-19779785 GCF_001194135.2 Octopus bimaculoides
AGAGAGAGAGAGAGAGAGAGAGAGAGAGAGGGGGGGGGCATATATATATATATATATATATATATACAATGTGGGGCATATATATATATATATATATATATATATATACAGGGTGGGGCAGATAGAATGGACGTCTTTGAAATGGCTATTACTCAGACCCAATGAAAGGGACATATGTCAGACAGGTATCAATCGGTCCGTGATGTCTTAGCGTTTTTCTTTTGGGATGAAGCCATGTCACTGTGGACGATAGAGTAACGTATGTTTGCCTACAACAGTTACATGAAGAATAAGGAGCCTGTCACAGCAGTTTAGCATGAGTTTCAGCACCACTTTAACATTTACCGAAATCACGCTGTTTCCACGCGCAACACAATCTTACTTTGGATGAATGCATCTTCTTGCACGAGGTACACTAATGAATAGGAGACTGGTGGAGGCGCCACGAACGGTATGGATCCCGGAAAATGTGGGATGTATACTGTCTATTTGTAACTACTTTCTTTTTTCACTTAGACATCTGCTAATGAGCCTCGAAAATTCCTGGGCAGGTATTAATGCTAAATAGCATTCCTGACATAACTTCAGTGTGGAGGCATATGTTCTACAAAACCTCCAGTCATTAACTTAAATCGTTATAATTCTACTTTAAGAACTAACTTGCCTGTTTTCTTTACTCTGATTTTTAATTAATTTTGAATTAATTAAAACTGCTTTAAATTGTTTTCATTCTTGCCTATAACAGATATAATTCACTATCATAATTCTCTCTCTCACTCCCTTTCTTTCTACCCTCCTCACTCTACTGAGCTGTATTTCCGTTTGATAGACCCGTTTTACTGCATCGCTTTCAATGGCTTTTCTTTTTTTTTTTTTTTTCATTTATTTATGCTACCAATTACCGTTATACATTATTTCTTTTGTTTTCTTTTTTCTTTTGTTCCTGTAAACTTATGTACTTGTAAATACAATGAAGTATGCCTTTCCCACATGAACTGGCCGTCCATAACGGATTCTTAGAAGCACGTGTTATTTCTAGGTTTTTAAGAATCTTCGTTATGCGATGAATGTGGTTACGACATAAGCCATGGTGCGGTCGCAACAGCTGTTGTTTTTTGTATTCCTTATTCTGTACTCCAGTTATATTTTATATTCCGTGTCAATATACGCATTAAGTCTACTCGTGTTTATCTGCCTTTCTACATATATAAAGGTATATGTATGTTAGTGTGCGTGTGTATGTGTATGGATAAATGCACCGTAAATGGATATATATGTGTGTGTGTGTGTGTGTGTGTATGTGTGTGTGTGTGTGTCTGTCTGTCTGTCTGTATATATGTGTGTGTGTGTGTGTATATATACACACATATATATATATATATATATATATATATATATATATA
>NC_068982.1:19780365-19782590 GCF_001194135.2 Octopus bimaculoides
AAGACGTTATTATTGTTCACTGAAATTTTTCCTATCATGTCTGTAGTAGTTTTGTAACTATTCGGTGGCACAGAAGTATTTTTGACTTCTATTTTTAGCGGTGTAGGTGCTCATGTAGTGCCCTTGTGTATATATGTACATATCTAATATTGTATGTATATATTTTATTAATTTGCCTGTACGGCTGATAATTCGCTTGCTACTCGTGGCGGTATTTTAATAATACCATCCCTATAGATAGATAGATAGATAGATAGATAGATAGATAGATAGATAGATAGATAGATAGATAGATAGATAGATAGATAGATAGATAGACAGATTCAGTGCTGGAACAGACACTGGTACTCTATACATCGTAGACGGGAGACTGTTATGGCATGACCTGATCTCTATCACTTTAGAGCTCAAATAAAAGCGTGATCGCATAACGTGTCAGTTCCGGCGGCCGTGACAGGCGGTTTTCATCTGTCAACCACATTAAGCTGGAGATAAAAATTACCTTCTGGTATCCATTCTGCTTCTGTCGCTATTAATACTGATATACATACATACAGTATATACACACACACGCATACACACGCACACACACACACACACACACACACACACACACACACACACACACACACACACACACACACACACATGTATATATATAAATATATATATCTGCTTAGGGATCCTGCTATGCTTCATTTTAATAAGGTGTCCAGTCCAACCTAACCGGTCTTTGTACACCATCATCTCAATACTCAAGATACCAGCTGTCCTCAGGACCTGTGTGTCTGGAGTTTTTAAGGTCCTGCCACCATTCAGAATGTGTCTGAGACATCTCTGATGAAAGCGTTCAATAATCCTTACATGATATTTGTAAAGGGTCCATATATCACATGAGTAAAGGAGCGATGTCAGTACACATGCACGATACACAGCAATTTTTGTTTGTCGTGTGATGCCATGCTGGGACTAGACACGAGACTGAAGAAACCGGAATCAGTTGCTCTCTGCAGCCTGAAATATATTTCGTCATCCAGGGAGCAAGAACGGCTGAGTGCGCTGCCCAGGTAGAAAAAGCTTGACTACCACTTTCAGAATTGTTCCTCCAACCATGAAAACTGGTTCCACATATGGATTTCATGGTGCTGTTTAGAACATTACAACAGTCTTGTCGAGGCTAATGCTGAACCTAAATGCCTTGCAAGAAGTAGAAATACGATTCATAAATAGTTGCATATAATCCACTGTATGAGTGACTAAGTTAAAGTCATCTGTATAAAAGAGGTCACGAATAAGAGACTGGAAAACTTTTGAATTGGCAGCAAATCAGCGCAGATTAAAGAGGCGGTCAGAAGATCGATATCTAACATGAATTCCCAGATAGCTAACTTTAACAAAAGCATGAGTAAAAGCAGCAGCAAAGTACAAATAAAAGAGAGTTGGAGCAAGGATGTCACCCTGCTTGACACCATTCTCTACAGGGAACTTGTGAATGGAAAGAGACCCCGGCAGAAACCAAGGCTGCGATTAAAGGACTGCGTCAAGTCCTCATTAAAGTCCTGTGATATGCAGGAAACTGACTGGGAAAACAATGTCTGTCATCGCCACAGATGGAGGGAGCAGGTTAAGGAGGGAGTCGACGCTTTTGAGAGAACACGTATTCAGCATGAAGAACTCAAGCGTACTGCTCCAAAGTTATGGTGAATGGGGAAAGCTTGGTCTGCAATTTTTGCATTTGTGTATGCTTGTCAAGAGCAGGTCTCATTAGCCACCAACGGAGCCGCAAATGCAAACTATAAGTTAGTCCTAGAGCGCACCATGTTCCTGAAGGTCAGCAATGGTCTTTCTCGGTGTCACGAGTGCACGGCCATCATGTATATACATATATTGGAAAATGTGTGAGATCCTTAGTGCAGTTAGGCATATTTGAAAAAAGAAAAAAGTATGACTTCACTGGTTGTTCTATTCCGTTTAATTTATTATTTTTCAATTTATATCATTAGAATTTTTCAAATATTTAACTAAACTCCTTAGAACTACCAGTGAAGTCATTCTTTTTCTTTTCTTCAAATATATATATATATATATATATATATATAGTAAAGATTATTTGTCAATATAACATGGCAGTCCTGGTTTAAGACGAATGTTACTGTTGTTCAGCCTCATTGGCAAATAATCTTTTCTCTAGAGTACTGTTACTGAATGTCTCTCGTTGAGAGATT